>NC_041389.1:1667244-1691300 GCF_002162155.2 Triticum dicoccoides | reverse complement strand
CGAAGCCCAAGGTGCGGTTACGTGTCATTCATCAACACTCGCCATTTTGGCCGATTCTGGCCCGTTTCATGGACTATTACTCACCGTTTTGGGGTCCCGAAGCGATTTACGTGGTTTATGAACCCCAAGGTGCACTTACGTGCATGACATTAACACTCACCGTTTTGGCCGAGTCTATCCCGTTTCATGGACTATTACTCATCATTTTGGGGCCCCGGAGTGATTTTTATGGTTGCCGAAGCCCAAGGTGTACTTATGTGTCGTTCATCAACACTCGCCATTTTGGCCGATTCTGGCTCGTTTCATGGGCTATTGCTCATCGATTTGGGGTTCCGCAGCGATTTTTATGGTTACTGAACCCCAATGTGCGCTTACATGTAGGTCATTAAAACTCGCAGTTTTGGCTGATTCTGGCCTGTTTCGTGGACCAATTTGGGGTCCCGGAGCGATTTTTATGATTGCTAAACCCCAAGGTGTGTTTACATATCGTTCATCAACACTCGCCGTTTTGGCCGATTCTAGCCCGTTTCATGGGCTATTACTCACAGTTTTTGGGTCCCTGTGCGATTTCCATGGTTGTAGAACTCCAAGTTGCTATTACGTGCAGGTCATCAACACTCGCCATTTTGTCTGATTCGGCCCGTCTCATGGGCTATTGCTCACCTTTTGAGGTCCTGGAGCGATTTCCACAATTAATGATCCCCGAGGTGCGTTTTTGTGTAGGTCATCAACACTAGCAGTTTTGGCCGATTTTGGCGCGTTTCTTGGACAACTCACCATTTTGGGGTCTTGGAGCAATTTTTATGATTGATGAACCTCGAGGTGCATTTACCTCTCGCTCATCAACACTCGCAGGTTTGGCCGACTCTGGCCCGTTTCGTGGACTATTACTGACCGTTTTGGGGTTCCGAAGCGATTTTCTTGGTTTATGAACCCCAAGGTGCGCTTATTTGCATGACATTAACACTCGCCGTTTTGGGGTCCCGCAGCGATTTTTATGGTTGCTGAACCCCAAGGTGCGCTTACGTATCATTCGTCAACAACCACCGTTTTGGACGATTCTGGCCCGTTTCATGGACTATTACTCGTGGTTTTGGGGTACCGAAGCGATTTTAATGGTTGTTGAACCCCAAGATGTCAATCATCAACACTCGCCGTTTTGCCCGATTCTGGCCCGTTTCATGGACTATTACTCACCGTTTTGGGGTCCCTGTGCGATTTCCATGGTTGTTGAACTCCAAGGTGCTATTACGTGCAGGTCATTGACAATCACCCTTTTGGCTGATTCGGCCCGTCTCATGGGCTATTGCTCACCTTTTTGTGGTCCTGGAGCGATTTCCACAATTAATGATTCCCGAAGTGCGTTAACATGTAGGTCGTCAACACTAGCAGTTTTGGCGGGTTTTGCTGCGTTTCCTGGACTATTACTCACCATTTTGGGGACTCACAGTGATTTTTATGATTGATGAACTTCGGGGTGCATTTACCTCTCGGTCATCAACACTCGCAGGTTTGGCCGATTCTGGCCCATTTTTCGTGGACTATTAATCACCGTTTTGGGGTCCCGAAGCGATTTTCTTGGTTTATGAACCCCAAGGTGCGCTTACATGCATGACATTAACACTTGCCGTTTTGGGGTCCCGTACAGATTTTTATGGGTGCTGAACCCCAAGGTGCGCTTACGTATCATTCATCAACACCCATGGTTTTGGCCGATTCTGGCCCGTTTCATGGACTGTTACTCACCATTTGGGGTCCCGGAGCGATTTTTATGGTTGCCGAAGCCCAAGGTGCGGTTACGTGTCATTCATCAACACTCGCCATTTTGGCCGATTCTGGCCCGTTTCATGGACTATTACTCACCGTTTTGGGGTCCCGAAGCGATTTACTTGGTTTATGAACCCCAAGGTGCACTTACGTGCATGACATTAACACTCACCGTTTTGGCCGAGTCTATCCCGTTTCATGGACTATTACTCATCATTTTGGGGCCCCGGAGTGATTTTTATGGTTGCCGAAGCCCAAGGTGTACTTATGTGTCGTTCATCAACACTCGCCATTTTGGCCGATTCTGGCTCGTTTCATGGGCTATTGCTCATCGATTTGGGGTTCCGGAGCGATTTTTATGGTTACTGAACCCCAATGTGCGCTTACATGTAGGTCATTAAAACTCGCAGTTTTGGCTGATTCTGGCCTGTTTCGTGGACCAATTTGGGGTCCCGGAGCGATTTTTATGATTGCTAAACCCCAAGGTGTGTTTACATATCGTTCATCAACACTCGCCGTTTTGGCCGATTCTAGCCCGTTTCATGGGCTATTACTCACAGTTTTTGGGTCCATGTGCGATTTCCATGGTTGCAGAACTCCAAGTTGCTATTACGTGCAGGTCATCAACACTCGCCATTTTGTCTGGTTCGGCCCGTCTCATGGGCTATTGCTCACCTTTTGAGGTCCTGGAGCGATTTCCACAATTAATGATCCCCGAGGTGCGTTTTTGTGTAGGTCATCAACACTAGCAGTTTTGGCCGATTTTGGCGCGTTTCTTGGACAACTCACCATTTTGGGGTCTTGGAGCAATTTTTATGATTGATGAACCTCGAGGTGCATTTACCTCTCGCTCATCAACACTCGCAGGTTTGGCCGACTCTGGCCCGTTTCGTGGACTATTACTGACCGTTTTGGGGTTCCGAAGCGATTTTCTTGGTTTATGAACCCCAAGGTGCGCTTACGTGCATGACATTAACACTCACCGTTTTGGGGTCCTGGAGCGATTTTTATGGTTCCTGAACCGCAAGGTGCGCTTACGTATCGTTCATCAACACGCACTCTTTTGGCCGATTCTGGCCCGTCTTGTGGACTATTACTCACCATTTGGGGTCCCTGAGCAATTTTTACGGTTGCCGAAGCCCAAGGTGCGCCTACGTGTCGTTCATTAACACTCGCCATTTTGGCCGATTCTGACCTGTTTCATGGACTATTACTCACCTTTTTGGGGTCCCGAAGCGATTTACTTGGTTTACGAACCCCGAGGTGCGCTTACGTGCATGATATTAACACTCGCCGTTTTGGCCGATTCTGGCCTGTTTCATGGACTATTAGTCGTCATTTTGGGGTCCCGGAGCGATTTTTATGGTTGCCGAAGCCCAAGGTGCGCTTACGTTTTGTTCGTCAACACTCGCCATTTTGGCCGATTCTGGCCCGTTTCATGGGCTAATACTCGGTTCCAGAGCGATTTTTATGGTTACTGAACCCCAATGTGCGCTTACGTGTAGGTCATTAAAACTCGCAGTTTTGGCTGATTCTGGCACGTTTCGTGGACCATTTTGGGGTCCTGGAGCGATTTTTATGATTGTGAAACCCCAAGGTCTGCTTACATATCGTTCATCAACACTCGCCGTTTTGGCCGATTCTAGCCCGTTTCATGGGCTATTACTCACAGTTTTTGGGTCCCTGTGCGATTTCCATGGTTGTAGAACTCCAAGTTGCTATTACGTGCAGGTCTGTTGGGGAACATAGCAAAAATTCAAAATTTTCCTACGTGTCACCAAGATCTATCTATGGAGAAACCAGCTACGAGTAGAAAGAGAGTGCATCTACATACCCTTGTAGATCGCTAAGCGGAAGCATTCAAGTGAACGGGGTTGATGGAGTCGTACTCGTCGTGATTCAAATCACCGATGATCAAGTGCCGAACGCACGGCACCTCCGTGTTCAACACACGTACAGCCCGGTGACGTCTCCCATGCCTTGATCCAACAAGGAGAGAGGGAGAGGTTGAGGAAGACTCCATCCAACAGCAGCACAACGGCGTGGTGGTGGTGGAGGAGCGTGGCAATCCAGCAGGGCTTCGCCAAGCACCATGGGAGAGGAGGAGGAGGAGAGGCAGGGCTGCACCAACGAGAGGAGAAGTTCTCATGTGTTATGGGCAGCCCCAGGCATCTATTTATATAGGGGAGAAGGGGGCTGCGCCCCCTTTAGGGTTTCCCACCCCAAGGGGTGCGGCCAGCCCTAGATGGGACTTGGGGAGGCGGCCAAGAGGGGGAGAGAGGGGAGGCGCCCACTAGGTGGGCCTTAAGGCCCATCTGGACTATGGTTTGCCCCCTCCCACTCTCCCTTGCGCCTTGGCCCCTTTGTGGGGGGCGCACCAGCCCTCCTAGGGGCTGGTCCCCTCCCACACTTGGCCCACGCAACCTTCTGGGGCAGGTGGCCCCACTTGGTGGACCCCCGGGACCCTCCCGGTGGTCCCGGTACGTTACCGATAAACCCTGAAACTCTTCCGGTGACCAAAACAGGACTTCCCATATATAAATCTTTACCTCCGGACTATTCCGGAACTCCTCGTGACGTCCGGGATCTCATCCGGGACTCCGAACAACATTCGGTAACCACATACAAGCTTCCTTTATAACCCTAGCGTCATCGAACCTTAAGTATGTAGACCCTACGGGTTCGGGAGACATGCAGACATGACCGAGACGTTCTCCGGTCAATAACCAACAGCGGGATCTGGATACCCATGATGGCTCCCACATGTTCCACGATGATCTCATCGGATGAACCACGATGTCAAGGACTTAATCAATCCCGTATTCAATTCCCTTTGTCTATCGGTATGTTACTTGCCCGAGACTCGATCGTCGGTATCCAATACCTTGTTCAATCTCGTTACCGGCAAGTCACTTTACTCGTTCCGTAATACATCATCCCGTGATCAACTCCTTGGTCACATTGCGCATATGATGATGTCCTACCGAGTGGGCCCAGAGATACCTCTCCGTTTACACGGAGTGACAAATCCCAGTCTCGATCCGCATAAAACAATAGATACTTTCGGAGATACCTGTAGTGCACCTTTATAGTCACCCAGTTACGTTGTGACGTTTGATACACCCAAAGCACTCCTACGGTATCCAGGAGTTACACGCTCTCACAGTCAAAGGAAGAGATACTTGACATTGGCAAAGCTCTAGCAAACGAACTACACGATCTTTGTGCTATGCTTAGGATTGGGTCTTGTCCATCACATCATTCTCCTAATGATGTGATCCCGTTATCAACGACATCCAATGTCCATAGCCAGGAAACCATGACTATCTGTTGATCACAACGAGCTAGTCAACTAGAGGCTCACTAGGGACATATTGTGGTCTATGTATTCACACGTGTATTACGATTTCCGGATAATACAGTTATAGCATGAATAAAAGACTATTATCATGAACAAAGAAATATAATAATAACTTATTTATTATTGCCTCTAGGGCATATTTCCAACAGTCTCCCACTTGCACTAGAGTCAATAATCCAGTTCACATCGCCATGTGATTAACACTCACAGGTCACATCGCCATGTGACTAATACCCAAGAGTTTACTAGAGTCAGTATTCTAGTTCACATCACTATGTGATTAACACTCAATGAGTTTTATGTTTGATCATGTTGCTTGTGAGAGAGGTTTTAGTCAATGGGTCTGAACCTTTCAGATCCGTGTGTGCTTTACAAATCTCTATGTCATCTCCTAGATGCAGCTACCACGCTCTATTTGGAGCTATTCCAAATAACTGTTCTACTTGGAGCTATTCTAAATTATTGCTCCATTATACGTATCCGGTATCTCTACTTAGAGCTATCCGGATAGGTGTTAAGCTTGCATCGTCGTACCTCTTTACGTCGAACTCTTTATCACCTCCATAACCGAGAAATTCCTTAGTTCACTAGTTACTAAGGATAACTTTGACCGCTGTACTGTGATCCATTCTTGGATCACTCTTGTACCCCTTGACTGACTCATGGCAAGGCACACTTCAGGTGCGGTACACAGCATAGCATACTGTAGAGCCTACGTCTAAAGCATAGGGGACGACCTTCATCCTTTCTCTCTTTTCTGCCGAGGTCGAGCTTTAAGTCTTAACTTCGTACCTTACAACTCAGACAAGAACTTCTTCTTTGACTGATCCATCTTGAACACCTTCAAGATCATGTTAAGTTATGTGCTCATTTGAAAGTATTATTAAGCATTTTGATCTATCCTTATAGATCTTGATGCTCAATGTTCAAGTAGCTTAATCCAGGTTTTCTATTGAAAAACACCTTTCAAATAACCCTATATGCTTTCTAGAAATTCTACATCATTTCTGATCAACATATACTCATCAGAAATTCTATAGTGCTCCCACTCACTTCTTTGGAAATACAAGTTTCTCATAAACTTTGTACAAACCCAAAATCTTTGATCATCTTATCAAAGCGCACATTCCAACTCCGAGATGCTTACTCCAGTCCATGGAAGGATCGCTGGAGATAGCATACCTTTTAGCATCCTTAGGATCGACAAAAACTTTCTGATTTGTATCACATACAACCTTTCCATACGAAGACTGGTAAGGAAACTCGTTTTGTCATCCATCTGCCAGATTTCATAAATGCAGCTAATGCTAACATGAATCCGACGGACTTAAGCATCGCTATGGATGAGAAAATCTCATCGCAATCAACTCCTTGAACTTGTGAAAAACTCTTCGCCACAAGTCGAGCTTCATAGATGGTGACATTACCATCCACGTCCATCTTCTTGTTAAAGATCCACTTGTACTCATTAGCCTTACGACCATCGAGTCATTCTGCCAAAGTCTACACTTTGTTTTCATACATGGATCCTCTCTCGGATTTTATGGCCTCAAGCCATTTATCGGAATCCGGGCCCACCATCGCTTCTCCATAGCTCGTAGGTTCATTGTTGTCTAGCAACATGACTTCCAAGACAGGATTACCGTACCACTCTGAAGTAGTACGTATCCTTGTCACCCTACGAGGTACGGCAGTGATTTGATCAGAAACTTCATGATCAATATCATAAGCTTCCACTTCAATTGGTGTAGGTGCCACATGAACAACTTCCTGTGCCCTGATACACACTGGTTGAAGTGATGGTTCAATAACCATATCAAGTCTCCACCATCCTCCCACTCAACTCTTTCGAGAGAAACCTTTCCTTGAGAAAGGACCCGATTCAAGAAACAATCCATATTGCTTTCGGATCTGAATTAGGAGGTATACCCAACTGTTTTGGGTGTCCTATGAAGATGTATTTTATTCGCTTTGGGTTCGAGCTTATCAATCCTTAAACTTTTTCACATAAGCGCCGCAGCCCCAAACCTTTAAGAAACGACAACTTAGGTTTCTCTAAACCATAATTCATACGGTGTCATCTCATCGGAATTACGTGGTGCCCTATTTAAAGTGAATGTGGTTGTCTCTAATGCCTAACCCATGAACGATAGTGGTAATTCGATAAGAGACATCATGGTACGCATCATATCCAATAGGGTGCAACTATGATGTTCGGACACACCATCATACTATGGTGTTCCAGGCGGTATTAATTGTGAAACAATTTCCACAATGTCTTAATTGTGTGCCAAAACTCGTAACTCAGATATTCATCTCTATGATCATATCATAGATATTTTTATCCTCTTATCACGACGATCTTCCAACTTCACACTGAAATTACCTGAACCTTTCAATAATTCAGACTCGTGATTCATCAAGTAAATATACTCAACATCTACTCAAATCATCTGTGAAGTAAGAACATAACGATATTCACTGCATGCATCAGCACTCATTGGACTGCACACATCAAAATGTGTTACTTCCAACGAGTTGCTATCTTGTTCCACTTTACTAAAAGTGAGGCTTTTCAGTCATCTTGTCCATGTGGTATGATTTGCATATCTCAAGTGATTCAAAATCAAGTGAGTCCAAACGATCCATTTGCATGGAGTTTCTTCATGCATATATACCAATAGACATGGTTCGCATGTCTCAAACTTTTCAAAAATGAGTGAGTCCAAAGATCCATCAACATGGAGCTTCTTCATGCGTTTGTTACCAATATGACTTACATGGCAGTGCCACAAGTAAGTGGTACTATCATTACTATCTTATATCTTTTGGCATGAAAATGTGTATCACTACGATCGAGATTCAATAAACCATTCCTTTAGGTGCAAGAGCACTTTATTCAGGTTTAATACTAATCTTGATGGTAGAGGGAGCGTGCGATGTTTGATCATATCAACATTGGAAACACTTCCAATACATATCGTCAGCTCACCTTTAGCTAGTCTCCGTTTATTCCGTAGCTTTTATTTCGAGTTACTAACACTTAGCAACCGAACCTGTATCTAATACCCTGGTGCTACTAGGAGTACTAGTAAAGTACACATCAACACAATGTATATCCAATATACTTCTATCGACCTTGCCAGCCTTCTCATCTACCAAGTATCTAGGGTAATGCTGCTCCAGTGGTTGTCCCCTTTATTACAGAAGCACTTAGTCTCGGGTTTGGGTTCAACCTTGGGTTTCTTCACTAGAGCAGCAGCTGATTTGCCGTTTCATGAAGTATCCCTTCTTGCCCTTGCCCTTCTTGAAACTAGTGGTTTCACCGACCATCAACAATTGATGCTCCTTTTTTATTTCTACTTTCGCGGTGTCAAACATCGTGAATACCTCAAGGATCATCATATCTATCCCTGATATGTTATAGTTCATCACGAAGCTCTAGCAGCTTGGTGGCAATGACTTTGGAGAACCATCACTATCTCATCTGGAAGATCAACTCCCACTCGATTCAAGTGATTGTTGTACTCAGACAATCTGAGCACAAGCTCAACGATTGAGCTTTTCTCCCTTAGTTTGCAGGCTAAGAAAATCGTCGGAGGTCTTATACCTCTTGACATGGGCACGAGCCTGAAATCCCAATTTCAGCCCTCAAAACATATCATATGTTTCGCGATGTTTCAAAAACATCTTTGGTGCCTCAATTCTAAACCGTTTAACTGAACTATCACGTAGTTATCAAAACGTGTATGTTCGATGTTCGAAACATCCACAAACGACGTTTGGGGTTCAGCACATTGAGCAGTGCATTAAGGACATAAGCTTTCTACTGTCCGCATAATTGCTACTATCAACTTTCAACTATATTTTCTCTAGGAACATATCTAAAACAGTAGAACTAAAGCGCGAGCTACGACATAATTTGCAAAATCCTTTTGACTATGTTTAGGATAATTAAGTTCATCTTATGAACTCCCACTCAGATAGACATCCCTCTGGTCATCTAAGTGATCACATGATCCGAGTCAACTAGGCCGTGTCCGATCATCACGTGAGACGGACTAGTCATCATCGGTGAACATCTTCATGTTGATCGTATCTACTATACGACTCATGCTCGACCTTTCGGTCTCCGTGTTCCGAGGCCATGTCTGCACATGCTAGGCTCGTCAAGTTAACCCTAAGTGTTTTCGCTGTGTAAAACTGTCTTACACCCGTTGTATGTGAACGTAAGAATCCATCACACCCGATCATCACGTGGTGCTTAGAAGCGGCGAACTGTAGCAACGGTGCACAGTTAGGGGAGAACACTTCTTGAAATTGTTGTAAGGGATCATCTTATTTACTACCGTCGTTCTAAGTAAACAAGATGCATAAACATGATAAACATCACATGCAATCAAATAGTGACATGATATGGCCAATATCATTTTGCTCCTTTTGATCTTCATCTTCGGGGCTCCATGATCATCATCGTCACCGGCATGACACCATGATCTCCATCATCATGATCTCCATCATCGTGTCTTCATGAAGTTGTCACGCCAACGACTACTTCTACTTCTATGGCTAACGCGTTTAGCAATAAAGTAAAGTAATTTACATGGCGTTGTTCAATGACACGCAGGTCATACAATAAATAAACACAACTCCTATGGCTCCTGCCGGTTGTCATACTCATCGACATGCAAGTCGTGAATCCTATTACAAGAACATGATCAATCTCATACATCACATATTATTCACCACATTCTTGTTGGCCATATCACATCACAAAGAATACCCTGCAAAAACAAGTTAGACGTCCTCTAATTGTTGTTTGCATGTTTTACGTGGCTGCTATGGGTTTCTAGCAAGAACGTATCTTACCTACGCAAAACCACAACGTGATATGCCAATTGCTATTTACCCTTCATAAGGACCCTTTTCATCGAATCCGTTCCGACTAAAGTGGGAGAGACTGGCACCCGCTAGCCACCTTATGCACCAAGTGCATGTCAATCGGTGGAACCTGTCTCACGTAAGAGTACGTGTAAGGTCGGTCCGGGCCGCTTCATCCCACAATACCGTCGAAAAAAGATTGGACTAGTAACGGTAAGCATATTGAACAACATCAACGCCCACAACTATTTTGTGTTCTACTCGTGCAAAGAATCTACGCAATAGACCTAGCTCATGATGCCATTGTTGGGGAACGTAGCAGAAATTCAAAATTTTCCTACGTGTCATCAAGATCTATCTATGGAGAAACCAGCTACGAGTAGAAGGAGAGTGCATCTACATACCCTTGTAGATCGCTAAGCGGAAGCGTTCAAGTGAACGGGGTTGACGGAGTCGTACTCGTCGTGATTCAAATCACCGATGATCAAGTGCCGAACGCACGGCACCTCCGCGTTCAACACACGTACATCCCGGTGACGTCTCCCATGCCTTGATCCAGCAAGGAGAGAGGGAGAGGTTGAGGAAGACTCCATCGAACAGCAGCACAACAGCGTGGTGGTGGTGGAGGAGCATGGCAATCCAGCAGGGCTTCGCCAAGCACCATGGGAGAGGAGGAGGAGGAGAGGCAGGGCTGCACCAACGAGAGGAGAAGTTCTCATGTGTTATGGGCAGCCCCAGGCATCTATTTATATAGGGGAGAAGGGGGCTGCGCCCCCTTTAGGGTTTCCCACCCCAAGGGGTGCGGCCAGCCCTAGATGGGACTTGGGGAGGCGGCCAAGAGGGGGAGAGAGGGGAGGCGCCCACTAGGTGGGCCTTAAGGCCCATCTGGACTAGGGTTTGCCCCCTCCCACTCTCCCTTGCGCCTTGGCCCCTTTGTGGGGGGCGCACCAGCCCTCCTAGGGGCTGGTCCCCTCCCACACTTGGCCCACGCAACCTTCTGGGGCAGGTGGCCCCACTTGGTGGACCCCCGGGACCCTCCCGGTGGTCCCGGTACGTTACCGATAAACCCTGAAACTCTTCCGGTGCCCAAAACAGGACTTCCCATATATAAATCTTTACCTCCGGACTATTCCAGAACTCCTCGTGACGTCCGGGATCTCATCCGGGACTCCGAACAACATTCGGTAACCACATACAAGCTTCCTTTATAACCCTAGCGTCATCGAACCTTAAGTGTGTAGACCCTACGGGTTCGGGAGACATGCAGACATGACCGAGACGTTCTCCGGTCAATAACCAATAGCGGGATCTGGATACCCATGATGGCTCCCACATGTTCCATGATGATCTCATCGGATGAACCACGATGTCAAGGACTTAATCAGTCCCGTATTCAATTCCCTTTGTCTATCGGTATGTTACTTGCCCGAGACTCGATCGTCGGTATCCAATACCTTGTTCAATCTCGTTACCGGCAAATCACTTTACTCGTTCCGTAATACATCATCCCGTGATCAACTCCTTGGTCACATTGCGCATATGATGATGTCCTACCGAGTGGGCCCAGAGATACCTCTCCGTTTACACGGAGTGACAAATCCCAGTCTCGATCCGCATAAAACAATAGATACTTTCGGAGATACCTGTAGTGCACCTTTATAGTCACCCAGTTACGTTGTGACGTTTGATACACCCAAAGCACTCCTACGGTATCCAGGATTTACACGCTCTCATGGTCAAAGGAAGAGATACTTGACATTGGCAAAGCTCTAGCAAACGAACTACACGATCTTTGTGCTATGCTTAGGATTGGGTCTTGTCCATCACATCATTCTCCTAATGATGTGATCCCGTTATCAACGACATCCAATGTCCATAGCCAGGAAACCATGACTATCTGTTGATCACAACGAGCTAGTCAAGTAGAGGCTCACTAGGGACATATTGTGGTCTATGTATTCACACGTGTATTACGATTTCCGGATAATACAGTTATAGCATGAATAAAAGACTATTATCATGAACAAAGAAATATAATAATAACTTATTTATTCTTGCCTCTAGGGCATATTTCCAACAAGGTCATCAACACTCGCCATTTTGTCTGATTCAGCCCATCTCATGGGCTATTGTTCACCTTTTGAGGTCCTGGAGCGATTTCCACAATTAACGATCCCCGAGGGGCGTTCATGTGTAGGTCATCAACACTAGCAGTTTTGGCCGATTTTGGCGCGTTTCCTGGACTATTACTCAGCATTTTGGGGTCTCGGAGCGATTTTTATGGTTGCTGTACCCCAAGGTGCGCTTACGTATCGTTCATCAGCACCCACCGTTTTGGCCGATTCTGGCCCGTTTCATGGACTATTACTCATGGTTTTGGGGTACCAAAGCGATTTCCATGGCTGTTGAACTCCAAGGTGCTATTACGTGCAGGTCATTGACAATCACCGTTTTGGCTGATTTGGTCCGTCTCATGGGCTATTGCTCACCTTTTTGAGGTCCTGGAGCGATTTCCACGATTAATGATCCCCGAGGTGCGTTTACGTGTAGGTGATCAACACTAGCAATTTCGGCCAATTTTGTTGCGTTTGGTGGACTATTACTCGCCATTTTGGGGTCTCGGAGCGATTTCCACGATTGATGAACCTCGGCGTGCATTTACCTATCGGTTATCTACACTCGGAGGTCGCAAGTTTGGCCGATTCTAGCCCGTTGCATGGACTATTACTCACTGTTTTGGGGTCCTGAAGCGATTTTAATGGTTGTTGAACCCCAAGATGCGCTTACGTGTCATTCATCAACACTCGCCGTTTTGCCTGATTCTGGCCCGTTTCATGGGCTATTACTCACCGTTTTTGGGGGTCCCAATGCGATTTCCATGGTTTTTGAACTCCAAGATGCGATTACGTGCAGGTCATCAACACTCGCAGTTTGGCTGATTCTGGCACGTTTCGTGGACCATTTTGGGGTCCTGGAGCGATTTTTATGATTGCTAAACCCCAAGGTGTGCTTACGTATCGTTCATCAACGCTTGCTGTTTTCGCCGATTCTAGCCCGTTTCATGGGCTATCAATCACCGTTTTGCGGTCCTTGTGCGATTTCTATGGTTGTAGAACCCCAAGGTGCTATTACGTGCAGGTCATCAATACTCGCCATTTTGTCTGATACGGCCCGTCTCATGGGCTATTGCTCACCTTTTGAGGTCCTGGAGCGATTTCCACAATTAATGATCCCCGAAGTGCATTAACGTGTATGTCATCAACACTAGCAGTTTTGGTCGATTTTGGCGCGTTTCGTGGACTATTACTCACCATTTTGGGATCTTGGAGCGATTTTTATGATTGATGAACCTCGGGGTGCATTTACCTCTCGGTCATATACACTCGCAGGTTTGGCCGATTCTGGCCCGTTTCATGGACTATTACTCACCGTTTTGGGGTTCTGAAGCGATTTTCTTGGTTTATGAACCCCAAGGTGCGCTTACGTGCATGACATTAACACTCACCGTTTTGGGGTCCCGGAGCGATTTTTATGGTTCCTGAACCCCAAGGTGCGCTTACTTATCGTTCATCAACTCCCACCGTTTTGGCCGATTCTGGCCCGTTTCATGGACTATTACTCACGGTTTTGGGGTACCGAAGCGATTTTAATGGTTGTTGAACCCCAAGATGCGCTTACGTGTCGTTCATCAACACTCGCCGTTTTGCCTGATTCTGGCCCGTTTCATGGGCTATTACTCATCGTTTTGGGGTCGCTATGCGATTTCCATGGTTGTTGAACTCCAAGATGCTATTACGTGCATGTCACTGACAATCACCGTTTTGGCTGATTCGGCCCATCTCATGGGCTATTGCTCAGAAAGGTCCTGGAGCGATTTCCACGATTAATGATCCCGGAGGTGCGTTTACGTGTAGGTCATCAACACTAGCAGTTTTGGCCAATTTTTGTGCGTTTTGTGGACTATTACTCGCCATTTTGGGGTCTCGGAGCGATTTCCACGATTTATGAACCTTGGGGGGCATTAACCTATTGGTCATCTACACTCGCAGGTCGCAAGTTTGACAGATTCTTGCCCGTTTCATGGACTATTACTCACCGTTTTGGGCTCCCGAACCGATTTTAATGGTTGCTGAACATCAAGATGCGCTTACGTGTCATTCAGATACACTCGTTGTTTTGCCTAATTCTAGCCCGTTTCATGGGCTATTACTCACCGTTTTGGGGTCCCAATGTGATTTCCATGGTTTTTGAGCTCCAAGATGCGATTACGTGCAGGTCATCAACACTCGCAGCTTGGCTGATTCTGGCCCGTTTTGTGGACCATTTTGGGGTCCTGGAGCGATTTTTATGATTGCTAAACTCCAAGGTGTGCTTACGTATCGTTCATCAACACTCGCTGTTTTCGCCGATTCTAGCCCGTTTCATGGGCTATTACTCACCGTTTTGCGGTCCCTGTGCGATTTCCATGGTTGTAGAACTCCAAGGTGCTATTACGTGCAGGTCATCAAGACTCGCCATTTTGTCTGATACGGCCCGTCTCATGGTAGATTGCTCACCTTTTGAGGTCCTGGAGCGATTTCCACAATTAATGATCCCCGAGGTGCGTTAACGTGTAGGTCATCAACACTAGCAGTTTTGGCCGATTTTGGTGTGTTTCTTGGACTATTACTCACCATTTTGGGGCCTCGGAGCGATTTTTATGATTGATGAACCTCGGGGTGCAGTTAGCTCTCGGTCGTCAACACTCGAAGGTTTCGCCGATTCTGGCCCGTTTCGTGGACTATTACTCATCGTTTTGTGGTCCCGAAGCGATTTTCTTGGTTTATGAACCCCAAGGTGCGCTTACGTGCATGACATTAACACTCACCATTTTGGGGTCTCGGAGCGATTTTTATGGTTGCTGAACCCCAAGGGGCGCTTACGTATTATGCATCAACACCCACCGTTTTGGCCGATTCTGGCCCGTTTCATGGACTATTACTCACGGTTTTGGGGTACCGAAGCGATTTTAATGGTTGTTGAACCCCAAGATGCGCTTATGTGTCGTTCATCAACACTCGCCGTTTTGCACGATTCTGGCCCATTTCATGGGCTATTACTCACCGTTTTGGGTTCCCTGTGCGATTTCCATGGTTGTTGAACTCCAAGGTGCTATTACGTGCAGGTCATTGACAATCACCGTTTTGGCTGATTCGGCCCGTCTCATGGGCTATTGCTCACCTTTCTGAGGTCTTGGAGCGATTTCCACGATTAATGATCCCCGAGGTGCGTTTACGAGTAGGTCATCAACACTAGCAGTTTTGGCCAATTTTTGTGCGTATCGTGGACTATTACTCGTTGTTTTGGGGTCTCGGAGCGATTTCCACGATTTATGAACCTCGGGGTGCATTTCCCTATCGATCATCTACACTCGCCGGTCGCAAGTTTGGCCGATTCTTGCTCGTTTCATGGACTATTACTCACCGTTTTTGGGTCCCGAACCGATTTTAATTATTGCTAAACCCCAAGATGCGCTTATGTGTCATTCATCAACACTCACCGTTTTGCCCGATTCGGGCCCGTTTCATGGGCTATTACTCACCTTTTTGGGGTCCCGATGCGATTTCCATGGGTTTTGAACTCCAAGATGCGATTACGTGCAGGTCATCAACACTCGTAGTTTGGCTGATTCTGGCCCGTTTCGTGGACCATTTTGGGGTCCAGGAGCGATTTTTATGATTGCTAAACCCCAAGGTGTGCTTACGTATCGTTCATCAACACTCGTTGTTTTCGCCGATTCTAGACCGTTTCATGGGCTTTTACTCACAGTTTTTGGGTCCCTGTGCGATTTCCATGGTTGTAGAACTCCAAGTTGCTACTACGTGCAGGTCATCAACACTCGACATTTTGTCTGATTCGGCCCTTCTCATGGGCTATTGCTCACCTTTTGAGGTCTTGGAGCAATTTCCACAATTAAAGATCCCCGAGGTGCGTTTATGTGTAGGTCATCATTACTGGCAGTTTTGGCCGATTTTGGCGCGTTTCTTGGACTATTAATCACCATTTTGGGGTCTCAGAGCGATTTTTAGGATTGATGAACCTCGGGGTGCATTTACCTTTCGGTCATCAACACTCGCAGGTTTGGCCGATTCTGGCCCGTTTCATGGACTATTACTCACCGTTTTGGGGTCCCAAAGCAATTTTCTTGGTTTTTGAACCCCAAGGTGCGCTTACGTGCATGACATTAACACTCACCATTTTGGGGTCCCTTGGCGATTTTTATGGTTGCTGAACCTCAAGGTGCGCATACGTATTGTTCATCAACACCCACCGTTTTGGCTGATTCTGGCCGTTTCATGGACTATTACTCACCGTTTTGGGGTACCAAAGCGATTTTAATTGTTGTTGAACCCCAAGATGCGCTTACGTGTCGTCCATCAACACTCGCCGTTTTGCCCGATTCTGGCCCGTTTCATGGGCTATTACTCACCGTTTTGGGGTCCCTGTGCGATTTCCATGGTTGTTGAACTCCAAGCTGCTATTATGTGCAGGTCATTGACAATCACCATTTTGGCTGATTCATCCCGTCTCATGGGCCATTGATCACCTTTTTGAGTTCCTGGAGCGATTTCCACGATTAATGATCCCCGAGGTGCGTTTACGTGTAGGTCATCAACACTAGCAGTTTTGGTCAATTTTGGTGCGTTTCATGGACTATTACTCGTTGTTTTGGGGTCTCGGAGCGATTTCCACGATTTATGAACCTCGGGGTGCATTTACCTATCGATCATCTACACTCGCAGGTCGCAAGTTTGGCCGATTCTTGCCCGTTTCATGGACTATTACTCACCGTTTTGGGGTCCGGAAGCGATTTTAATTATTGCTAAACCCCAAGATGCGCTTACGTGTCATTCATCAACACTCGCCGTTTTGCCCCATTCTGGCCCGTTTCATGGGCTATTACTCACCTTTTTGGGGTCCCGATGCGATTTCCATGGGTTTTGAACTCCAAGATGCGATTACGTGCAGGTCATCAACACTCACAATTTGGTTGATTCTGGCCCGTTTTGTGGACCATTTTCGGGTCCAGGAGCGATTTTTATGATTGCTAAACCCCAAGGTGTGCTTACGTACCGTTCACCAACACTCGCCGTTTTGGCCGATTCTAGCCCGTTTCATGGGCTATTACTCACAGTTTTTGGGTCCCTGTGCGATTTCCATGGTTGTAGAACTCCAAGTTGCTACTACGTGCAGGTCATCAACACTCGACATTTTGTCTGATTCGGCCCTTCTCATGGGCTATTGCTCACCTTTTGAGGTCTTGGAGCAATTTCCACATTTAAAGATCCCCGAGGTGCGTTTATGTGTAGGTCATCATTACTGGCAGTTTTGGCCGATTTTGGCGCGTTTCTTGGACTATTAATCACCATTTTGGGGTCTCAGAGCGATTTTTAGGATTGATGAACCTCGGGGTGCATTTACCTTTCGGTCATCAACACTCGCAGGTTTGGCCGATTCTGGCCCGTTTCATGGACTATTACTCACCGTTTTGGGGTCCCAAAGCAATTTTCTTGGTTTTTGAACCCCAAGGTGCGCTTACGTGCATGACATTAACACTCACCATTTTGGGGTCCCTTGGCGATTTTTATGGTTGCTGAACCTCAAGGTGCGCATACGTATTGTTCATCAACACCCACCGTTTTGGCTGATTCTGGCCGTTTCATGGACTATTACTCACCGTTTTGGGGTACCAAAGCGATTTTAATTGTTGTTGAACCCCAAGATGTGCTTACGTGTCGTCCATCAACACTCGCCGTTTTGCCCGATTCTGGCCCGTTTCATGGGCTATTACTCACCGTTTTGGGGTCCCTGTGCGATTTCCATGGTTGTTGAACTCCAAGCTGCTATTATGTGCAGGTCATTGACAATCACCGTTTTGGCTGATTCATCCCGTCTCATGGGCCATTGATCACCTTTTTGAGTTCCTGGAGCGATTTCCACGATTAATGATCCCCGAGGTGCGTTTACGTGTAGGTCATCAACACTAGCAGTTCTGGTCAATTTTGGTGCGTTTCATGGACTATTACTCGTTGTTTTGGGGTCTCGGAGCGATTTCCACGATTTATGAACCTCGGGGTGCATTTACCTATCGATCATCTACACTCGCAGGTCGCAAGTTTGGCCGATTCTTGCCCGTTTCATGGACTATTACTCACCGTTTTGGGGTCCGGAAGCGATTTTAATTATTGCTAAACCCCAAGATGCGCTTACATGTCATTCATCAACACTCGCCATTTTGCCCCATTCTGGCCCGTTTCATGGGCTATTACTCACCTTTTTGGGGTCCCGATGCGATTTCCATGGGTTTTGAACTCCAAGATGCGATTACGTGCAGGTCATCAACACTCACAATTTGGTTGATTCTGGCCCGTTTCGTGGACCATTTTCGGGTCCAGGAGCGATTTTTATGATTGCTAAACCCCAAGGTGTGCTTACGTATCGTTCACCAACACTCGCCGTTTTGGCCGATTCTAGCCCGTTTCATGGGCTATTACTCACAGTTTTTGGGTCCCTGTGCGATTTCCATGGTTGTAGAACTCCAAGTTGCTACTACGTGCAGGTCATCAACACTCGACATTTTGTCTGATTCGGCCCTTCTCATGGGCTATTGCTCACCTTTTGAGGTCTTGGAGCAATTTCCACAATTAAAGATCCCCGAGGTGCGTTTATGCGTAGGTCATCATTACTGGCAGTTTTGGCCGATTTTGGCGCGTTTCTTGGACTATTAATCACCATTTTGGGGTCTCAGAGCGATTTTTAGGATTGATGAACCCCGGGGTGCATTTACCTTTCGGTCATCAACACTCGCAGGTTTGGCCGATTCTGGCCCGTTTCATGGACTATTACTCACCGTTTTGGGGTCCCAAAGCAATTTTCTTGGTTTTTGAACCCCAAGGTGCGCTTACGTGCATGACATTAACACTCACCATTTTGGGGTCCTTTGGCGATTTTTATGGTTGCTGAACCTCAAGGTGCGCATACGTATTGTTCATCAACACCCACCGTTTTGGCTGATTCTGGCCGTTTCATGGACTATTACTCACCGTTTTGGGGTACCAAAGCGATTTTAATTGTTGTTGAACCCCAAGATGCGCTTACGTGTCGTCCATCAACACTCGCCGTTTTGCCCGATTCTGGCCCGTTTCATGGGCTATTACTCACCATTTTGGGGTCCCTGTGCGATTTCCATGGTTGTTGAACTCCAAGCTGCTATTATGTGCAGGTCATTGACAATCACCGTTTTGGCTGATTCATCCCGTCTCATGGGCCATTGATCACCTTTTTGAGTTCCTGGAGCGATTTCCACGATTAATGATCCCCGAGGTGCGTTTACGTGTAGGTCATCAACACTAGCAGTTTTGGTCAATTTTGGTGCGTTTCATGGACTATTACTCGTTGTTTTGGGGTCTCGGAGCGATTTCCACGATTTATGAACCTCGGGGTGCATTTACCTATCGATCATCTACACTCGCAGGTCGCAAGTTTGGCCGATTCTTGCCCGTTTCATGGACTATTACTCACCGTTTTGGGGTCCGGAAGCGATTTTAATTATTGCTAAACCCCAAGATGCGCTTACATGTCATTCATCAACACTCGCCGTTTTGCCCCATTCTGGCCCGTTTCATGGGCTATTACTCACCTTTTTGGGGTCCCGATGCGATTTCCATGGGTTTTGAACTCCAAGATGCGATTACGTGCAGGTCATCAACACTCACAATTTGGTTGATTCTGGCCCGTTTCGTGGACCATTTTTGGGTCCAGGAGCGATTTTTATGATTGCTAAACCCCAAGGTGTGCTTACATATCGTTCACCAACACTCGCCGTTTTGGCCGATTCTAGCCCGTTTCATGGGCTATTACTCACAGTTTTTGGGTCCCTGTGCGATTTCCATGGTTGTAGAACTCCAAGTTGCTACTACGTGCAGGTCATCAACACTCGACATTTTGTCTGATTCGGCCCTTCTCATGGGCTATTGCTCACCTTTTGAGGTCTTGGAGCAATTTCCACAATTAAAGATCCCCGAGGTGCGTTTATGTGTAGGTCATCATTACAGGCAGTTTTGGCTGATTTTGGCGCGTTTCTTGGACTATTAATCACCATTTTGGGGTCTCAGAGCGATTTTTAGGATTGATGAACCTCGGGGTGCATTTACCTTTCGGTCATCAACACTCGCAGGTTTGGCCGATTCTGGCCCGTTTCATGGACTATTACTCACCGTTTTGGGGTCCCAAAGCAATTTTCTTGGTTTTTGAACCCCAAGGTGCGCTTACGTGCATGACATTAACACTCACCATTTTGGGGTCCCTTGGCGATTTTTATGGTTGCTGAACCTCAAGGTGCGCATACGTATTGTTCATCAACACCCACCGTTTTGGCTGATTCTGGCCGTTTCATGGACTATTACTCACCGTTTTGGGGTACCAAAGCGATTTTAATTGTTGTTGAACCCCAAGATGCGCTTACGTGTCGTCCATTAACACTCGCCGTTTTGCCCGATTCTGGCCCGTTTCATGGGCTATTACTCACCGTTTTGGGGTCCCTGTGCGATTTCCATGGTTGTTGAACTCCAAGCTGCTATTATGTGCAGGTCATTGACAATCACCGTTTTGGCTGATTCATCCCGTCTCATGGGCCATTGATCACCTTTTTGAGTTCCTGGAGCGATTTCCACGATTAATGATCCCCGAGGTGCGTTTACGTGTAGGTCATCAACACTAGCAGTTTTGGTCAATTTTGGTGCGTTTCATGGACTATTACTCGTTGTTTTGGGGTCTCGGAGCAATTTCCACGATTTATGAACCTCGGGGTGCATTTACCTATCGATCATCTACACTCGCAGGTCGCAAGTTTGGCCGATTCTTGCCCGTTTCATGGACTATTACTCACCGTTTTGGGGTCCGGAAGCGATTTTAATTATTGCTAAACCCCAAGATGCGCTTACGTGTCATTCATCAACACTCGCCGTTTTGCCCCATTCTGGCCCGTTTCATGGGCTATTACTCACCTTTTTGGGGTCCCGATGCGATTTCCATGGGTTTTGAACTCCAAGATGCGATTACGTGCAGGTCATCAACACTCACAATTTGGTTGATTCTGGCCCGTTTCGTGGACCATTTTCGGGTCCAGGAGCGATTTTTATGATTGCTAAACCCCAAGGTGTGCTTACGTATCGTTCACCAACACTCGCCGTTTTGGCCGATTCTAGCCCGTTTCATGGGCTATTACTCACAGTTTTTGGGTCCCTGTGCGATTTCCATGGTTGTAGAACTCCAAGTTGCTACTACGTGCAGGTCATCAACACTCGACATTTTGTCTGATTCGGCCCTTCTCATGGGCTATTGCTCACCTTTTGAGGTCTTGGAGCAATTTCCACAATTAAAGATCCCCGAGGTGCGTTTATGCGTAGGTCATCATTACTGGCAGTTTTGGCCGATTTTGGCGCGTTTCTTGGACTATTAATCACCATTTTGGGGTCTCAGAGCGATTTTTAGGATTGATGAACCTCGGGGTGCATTTACCTTTCGGTCATCAACACTCGCAGGTTTGGCCGATTCTGGCCCGTTTCATGGACTATTACTCACCGTTTTGGGGTCCCAAAGCAATTTTCTTGGTTTTTGAACCCCAAGGTGCGCTTACGTGCATGACATTAACACTCACCATTTTGGGGTCCCTTGGCGATTTTTATGGTTGCTGAACCTCAAGGTGCGCATACGTATTGTTCATCAACACCCACCGTTTTGGCTGATTCTGGCCGTTTCATGGACTATTACTCACCGTTTTGGGGTACCAAAGCGATTTTAATTGTTGTTGAACCCCAAGATGCGCTTACGTGTCGTCCATCAACACTCGCCGTTTTGCCCGATTCTGGCCCGTTTCATGGGCTATTACTCACCGTTTTGGGGTCCCTGTGCGATTTCCATGGTTGTTGAACTCCAAGCTGCTATTATGTGCAGGTCATTGACAATCACCGTTTTGGCTGATTCATCCCGTCTCATGGGCCATTGATCACCTTTTTGAGTTCCTGGAGCGATTTCCACGATTAATGATCCCCGAGGTGCGTTTACGTGTAGGTCATCAACACTAGCAGTTTTGGTCAATTTTGGTGCGTTTCATGGACTATTACTCGTTGTTTTGGGGTCTCGGAGCGATTTCCACGATTTATGAACCTCGGGGTGCATTTACCTATCGATCATCTACACTCGCAGGTCGCAAGTTTGGCCGATTCTTGCCCGTTTCATGGACTATTACTCACCGTTTTGGGGTCCGGAAGCGATTTTAATTATTGCTAAACCCCAAGATGCGCTTACGTGTCATTCATCAACACTCGCCGTTTTGCCCCATTCTGGCCCGTTTCATGGGCTATTACTCACCTTTTTGGGGTCCCGATGCGATTTCCATGGGTTTTGAACTTCAAGATGCGATTACGTGCAGGTCATCAACACTCACAATTTGGTTGATTCTGGCCCGTTTCATGGACCATTTTGGGGTCCTGGAGCGATTTTTATGATTGCTAAACCTCAAGGTGTGCTTACGTATCATTCATCAAAACTCGCCGTTTTGGCCGAGTCTAGCCCGTTTCATGGGCTACTACTTACCGTTTTTGGGTCCCTGTGTGATTTCCATGGTTTTACAACTCCAAGTTGCTATTATGTGCAGGTCATCAACACTCGCCATTTTGTCTGGTTCGGCCCGTCTCATGGGCTATTGCTCACCTTTTGAGGTCCTGAGCAATTTCCACAATTAAAGATCCCCGAGGTGCGTTTATGTGTAGGTCATCAACACTAGCAGTTTTGGCCGATTTTGGCGCGTTTCTTGGACTATTACTCACCATTTTGGGGCTTCGGAGCGATTTTTATGATTGATGAACCTCGGGTGCATTTACCTCTCGGTCATCAACACTCGCAGGTTTGGCCGATTCTGCCCCGTTTCATGGACTATTACTCACCGTTTTGGGGTCCCAAAGCGATTTTCTTGGTTTATGAACCCCAAGGTGCACTTACGTGCATGACATTACCACTCACCATTTTGGGGTCCCGGAGCGATTTTTAAGGTTGCTGAACCCCATGGTGCGATTACGTATCGTTCATCAACACCCACCATTTTGGCTGATTCTGGCCCGTTTCGTGGACTATTACTCACCGTTTTGGGGTACCGAAGCGATTTTAATGGTTGTTGAACCCTAAGATGCGCTTACGTGTCGTTCATCAACACTCGCTGTTTTGCCCGATTCTGGCCCGTTTCATGGGCTATTACTCACCGTTTTGGGGTCCCTGTGCGATTTCCATGGTTGTTTGTCACGACTGGTTTTTCCGGGTATCAATTTCCAGAAAGAGACCGTCGTGCTCATCAGCCCCAGGATTACTGTTAGCTGATGAGTTTCCAACTTGATACAGAAATTCCAAGCAAATACAAAATATGTAGTACAAGACCATTCTGGTCTGTGAGTACAACAAATGGTTTCTAGTGGTTGATGGCGGAATCGGGTTGTGAAACATCAGTGTCCATGGAACTCCATTTCCCACGGGAACAGCTGACCAGGTTAACTCCTATCTTCGCGAGGCTGCTATCACCGTCGCATAGGTTCTGGGCTGTCATCGCGGTCGCTTCTCTCCGTGCAAGAAATCTGGCCAAGACAATAGCCAAGGACAAGCCAGTGAGTACTTTGAATGTACTCGCAAACATTATGAACACAGGAATAATATATTGATGTGCTGAAAATATTTTATACTCATGACGCCAGTCATAAAATATAAATATAACTTGGATGCGTGTAAGCATGTTAATTATGAATATGCAATAACTTAGCATTATTAAAATTATAAAAAAATACAACAAAGAAATGCCACAGTCGGGCGTCTGAGCGACACCACATAAAGGGCTTTAAAAGAAATGCCACAGTCGGGCGTCTGAGCGACACCACATAAAGGGCTTTAAAAGAAATGCCACAGTCGGGCGTCTGAGCGACACCACATACAGGGCTTTAAAAGAAATGCCACAGTCGGGCAT
>NC_041389.1:1663079-1666766 GCF_002162155.2 Triticum dicoccoides | reverse complement strand
AAAAGAAATGCCACAGTCGGGCGTCTGAGCGACACCACATACATGGCCTTAAAGAAATGCCACAGTCGGGCGTCTGAGCGACACCACATAAAGGGCTTTAAAAGAAATGCCACAGTCGGGCGTCTCAGCGACACCTTCGTCCACCGTACATCGATCCCGAGCTATAAAATGACTGCAATGCTCCTTCTTCATCTTCGCACCTGGCCTCGCTTCTAATCCTCCTCCTCCTCCATTACCGTCCACCGGAGCTTGAGACGAGGCTCCAATGGCGGAGACGGTGCCGGACTGGTACATGATCCTGGTGTGTGGAGGGCTGGCGGCAGTGCTGGGGCTCTCGGTGCTCCTGTGCGTGATGATCTATGATGATCGTTGCGATGCTGCCGCTCGGGTGCTGGCTCTCCGCGGTGGCGGTGATCACGAGGATTAGGCGTAATCCCGAGTGTTTTACCGCTAACGATGTGTTGGAGGTGGATAGTGTCTGGATGATTATCTGCTAATCTCTCCCTTGGCGGTATGTGGAGTGCTTAGAAGGGTGGTTGGTGAGATGCAACATGGTTGCGTGTATTTCAGGTAGTGTAAGAGTCCGGGTGGTTGTGGGTCTGTTGCCGTGGTGCTGCGTGAAATAAAACGAATAATCCAAGCAGCGAGAGGATAAAAGATGCAGCAACTTTTGGAAGAAGAAAATCTCATTCCAGGATTTTTCGCGGTTACATAGGTTGCTCACGAAGAAAACCACTCACAAACGTAAAAAACTAAATACTCGACTTGTCGCACAAATTCGAGGTACCATGCACAAATTAGAACGTAATAATAAATGTTGCAATAACAAACGCAATAATGACGTCTAAAATGTAAACGGTAACTGGACGGGGTCCTGATAAAAAGTCTCTGGTAAAGGGATATACTCCTCCTCAATTGGAGGAAGTGGATTGACCAGTGGATGTATGAGTCTCTCCGGATCGGGCCTCAGTGGTCTGCCGATTGCAACCTGAGGGTTCAGATCAGTGAGATTCTGGAGATAATCCATCACTCGCTGATTCAAATGCTCTTGCGCGATGATGTATTGGATGACGTTGGCCAGTACTGGGTCTTTCTCAATCCGCCCACCGGGAAAAGATGTTACTCCTTCGGGTGTTGCACGGCTCGGAAAGTAATAATATCCTCGTTTGCGAGCATAGGGTACTACGGATCGAAGGCGAGCAATCGCTTCTTTCGCAGCAGCTTCTATGGCCAGGTGTGGGGTTGGCATAGATTTCCCCACGAAGGAAACTTCGGTTGGATCTTGATTGGAGTCTATGGGAGGGATGTGTAATGCTGCCCAATATTCTGAGGTGGAAAAAGTGATTCTCGATTTGAACAGCTCGTACTGGGGTGGCTGGGAAGAACCCATGGTACTGCAGGTAAAGTCCCACAATATTTTGACAAAGCTACCTAGGATCGCATCTGGGGTTCTCAGATGAATACTGGGGCTCGGCATGACGGGAAAAAGGTTGTGAGGTTGGTACACAAGGTGTGGGGTGCTGGGTAAGATCACCAGGTGGCCTTTATATAGCAAAGGAGCTGGGTCATTTCACCGTGGTGAAAGGTAATAAATTTACCAGCTTAGCTCCAGAGGTCGGGTCAGTGTTAGAGATACACATATCTCATAAAGAGACGTGTTACTGTGCTTGTCATCGAGGTTGGTTTTGGTAGCTGTGCCCAGAAAATATGCAACCATGCGCTGACAAAATACGCAAGGCTACTATTAAAAATAGTGGCACAACGACGGGTTGCGTTTACATGCAAGGTCGCCTGATTACAAAGCGAGGGTACACTGAGACTCGGCACTGCTCGTACAGAGTAGTCTACCTCGTTTACGTCTAAACGGGCGTGTCTGGTGGATGACGAGGCTTCTCCACGGGTCTCACTACTGGGATTAGTTGGAGATGGCGGAGGAATTGCAGGGTCGGGGTAGCGATGATGACCATCGCGGGGATTGTTGGCCACAATCCCGTTGGAGTGTGTTCCCAAAAGGAGATGAAGCACTTCTGGGGTCATCACAGTATCTTGGATGATGGCTGGAGCTGACCTCAGGGTCTCGATCGGGTGTCCAAACAGCACGACTGGGTTGTCGGCGTCGGACTCGGCTTCCCTGCTTGCCGGGGCTCGGCGAACCAGCTCTCCTCGAGCTGCGATCAGATCAATAGTGATCTGATCAAACAATGCCTCTAGTTCCCTTACATAGCGCACTAGGTGCAACAACGCGGGATCCGTCTCGTGGTCTCCGCTGGCAACTTGGGGTGGTCTACCATACCCTTCATGCCTGGGGTAGTAGTAGAACGAGCGACAGTTAACTCTAGGCGGCAACTGCCGGAGTTGAACTATAGCTTCTCGAGCAGCTAGCTGGATGGCTTGTGGCTCGAAGGAAGTTGTTCTTCCGGTGAACCTGTAGGGGCATTGGCGACAAACCGCTACCATAGATGTGCACAGTGGCCCAGAATTGGCGGTCTTCACCGCTCATGGGTCCTTGGTACACAACATATTCTGGGGGCTCTTCTAACGCGTAGGCACGACGGGTGAGGTTTGCGAGTATGGTCACGAAACCTCCAATATTGGTTGATGTGGTCTCATTGTGCACTATGGGACCAGGCATTGTGGCTAGGTTGGGGAAGAGGCTGTGCTGGGTTGAGGCTAGTGTGCCCTTTTTATAGAAAAAGGGAACGGAGCCTTCCTTCGCACGCTTGCGAATGAGACATTTTTGCCATCAGTCATTGGCGTGTGATCGACAGGCTAGACTGATAGGTTGCGCACCGACTGCCAAAAGTGTCGGACTTACTGTGTGGCTATCTTGCACGGGAAGCTTGGCTGGGGTTTTGGTTAGGGTCTGCTAGGTTGGTTTACCTAAGATTTTGGACCTGGCTAAGATAGGATTAGCCAATGGTCAGCCTGGCTCTGGTACCAAGTCTGTCACGACCGGTTTTTCCGGGTATCAATTTCCAGAAAGAGACCGTCGTGCTCATCAGCCCCAAGATTACTGTTAGCTGATGAGTTTCCAACTTGATACAGAAATTCCAAGCAAATACAAAATATGTAGTACAAGACCATTCTGGTCTGTGAGTACAACAAATGGTTTCTAGTGGTTGATGGCGGAAGCGGGTTGTGAAACATCAGTGTCCATGGAACTCCATTTCCCACGGGAACAGCTGACCAGGTTAACTCCTATCTTCGCGAGGCTGCTATCACCGTTGCATAGGTTCTGGGCTGTCATCGTGGTCGCTCCTCTCCGCGCAAGAAATCTGGCTAAGACAATAGCCAGGGACAAGCCAGTGAGTACTTTGAATGTACTCGCAAACATTATGAACACAGGAACAATATATTGATGTGCTGAAAATATTTTATACTCATGACGTCAGTCACAAAATATAAATATAACTCGGATGCGTGTAAGCATGTTAATTATGAATATGCAATAACTTAGCATTATTAAAATTATAAAAAAACAACAAAGAAATGCCATAGTCGGGCGTCTGAGCGACACCACATAAAGGGCTTTAAAAGAAATGCCACAGTCGGGCGTCTGAGCGACACCACATAAAGGGCTTTAAAAGAAATGCCACAGTCGGGCGTCTAAGCGAGACCACATACAGGGCTTTAAAAGAAATGCCACAGTCGGCCGTCTGAGCGACACCACATACAGGGCTTTAAAAG
>NC_041389.1:1566770-1662697 GCF_002162155.2 Triticum dicoccoides | reverse complement strand
CTTAAAAGAAATGCCACAGTCGGGCGTCTGAGCGACACCACATACAGGGCCTTAAAGAAATGCCACAGTCGGGCATCTGAGCGACACCACATAAAGGGCTTTAAAAGAAATGCCACAGTCGGGCGTCTGAGCGACACCACATAAAGGGCTTTAAAAGAAACAATCATAGTGAATATCCCGGAGGTAGAACCATCCCAGGAGTATCCGATAATACCAAAAATATCACGGGTTAGTCCACAACAAAATAATAACCATCATTATCAAATGTCACAAGTTGTAATATCAGTCCTCGTTTAACAGTTTCACCTCTGAAGACCGACACTAAGACCGACACTTGACCCATCCCAGACTGTAATCCTTAACCATGGACACGGCTATTCGAATAGGTTTAATCTCTGCAGAGGGTGTACTCTTTACCCACGAGTAACGGCTTTCTTTAGTCCATCGGGACTAATTCCATCTACGGTCTTTTTGTTGAAAACACACCTAACTTGCACACACCAGCTTAACTCACACATGTCTGGAATCACCCACGACACCTGTCAAGCAAACTCTAAGTGGGGAGGCTACAACCTCGCGTAGCATGGGATCAAATTTATATTGCGCGCTCTAAGGGGTGGCCTCCCCTCTCGGTCTCAACCGGAAACACCCATGCCCCCGGACCAGGTGGCCTGCCTACCAGCTACAACCGGTATCTTCCACCCTGGCCTCTCTGTATGGTGTGTGCTAGAAAGAGGTTGACAACTTACTGAACCGTACTCTAATTGTTGTAGAGACGAGTGGTAGTACAAAACAAGTATGGGGGTTACTGGAACAAGACTCGATCTATGGTCGACTCGGGAGGTCTAAGTATTCCCTGCATGATTAGCATAATGAATATATTTCAACCAACAGAGTCACCGCTCATATCACCTTACCATGCCATACCAGACATAACCGTCCCGACGGAGACCGGCGACAAACTCGTGCCTACCCAAGACAGAGGTTTTCCCGGGTTCCTGCCGGTATGCATGTAAGGCACATGAGGATGATTATCATCACAAGTGTGTTCATTTCCAACAGCATGGAAATCAATAACATGCACCCATGCATAAGGTCATATCACATGAAATAACAAGTTTGTCCAAAGTGAGGTGATGTTATGAACGTGTCATCAAACACACAAAAATAGTTATGTCGGGGTTCAGAATGCTTGCCTTGAGGTCATGGGAAGGCAGCGTGCATTTCAAACTCTTGAAATACTTCTCCTCTCTTCAAAGATCCTATTTTTGAAAATATAAATGAATTAACACACAAAATAAAAACAGCACAAAAAGTTGTTTGAAATTTTTTCCAATAAATCTTAAAATAAACTAGGTTAAATTTGAGAGAGGTAGGAAATAGAACCGATTCATTTGGAGTTATATTTTAAAAGATATAGCCAGTCAAACATTTGGTCAAAATCTGTTTTTAAAATAAAACAGAAAAGAAAACGTTTTAAAAGAAAGACACGTCGAAGGCGTATTCGGAAAAGGCGCTTCCACTTACTCCTGCGTGGACAGGCGCTGGGTCACTGACGGTGGGCCCGCCTGGCCCACTGGTCAGGTTTGACCAGTCACGCGCGCGCCGTTCCCCTCTGACCGAACGGAGGCGGAGCTCCGGCGAGGTTTTGCCGGCGAACGGGGGCGTCTCTTGGTGATCTGAGGATATGGGTGTGCTCAGGGGGTCGTGACGAGTCTGTGGGTACCCACCATGGTCGCCGACGTGGACGGAGTTGCCGGCGACGAGCTTCGCGGCGGAGCAGGCGTTCAGGTGGATAGTGGGATTGGGGCTACGGTGGTCTCCGACCAAAATCGAGCGCGGGGTTGCACTCATGAGAGGGAGGGGGAGTTCTTGGTGGAGAGAATGGAGAGGGAGGGGCACTGGTGGCGACGGAATCGGCCGGAGCGAGGCGGCGACCGAACCGACCGGACTCGGGGAAGAAGGCCTTCCCCTACTCGACTGCTGGCCGTGGTAGCTCTAGGGGGATCAGAAGAGGTTCCCGAGAACTTGATTGCTCTCTGGGGCCCTTATATACGCGGTGGTGGTCGGTTCCGCGGTGGCCGGCGATAAGGATGACAGCGAACCGTCTTTCTGTAGCAATGGCAACGTGGCGGCGACGCACGCTAGTGGACGAAGCTGCGGCTGAGCTGGAGATGCTTAAGGGGGCAGCTGGCGAGCGGAGGAGGTTTGGGCGGCGCTGTCCATGGATGCGGCCGCAAGCGTGCCGCCAAGAAGCTTGCTGCGGCGCCGCTGTAGCGAGCCAGGGGCGGTCGGGGCTCTTGGCATGACGCGGCAAGGGGGAAAAGATCAGGACGATCTCGGGGAAGTTTATCCAGGGACGCGCTTGCTCGGGCGCGGGCACGTGCAAAACGCGTGCTCTGCTCACGCTCCGGGCGCGCACGGCGTCTGCTCGACGAAATGCTAGGATGGCCAAAACTGCTAGAGATCAAATGCAAATCCAGAGGTCTGGGTTAGAGACCATTAGCAGGCTACTAGACAACTTGGTTTCGACAGATGGGAAAGTTCACAACCCAAACTTACAATCATGCCAAAACTGTTCATGCCCACAGGGTGTTTGACAAAATGCCAGAGGCACTTAGGCATTTCTTGGAGTGACCAAAACTTCCAGAGTGGGGTCTCTTTAGGTGAAAGAGAGGGTGGTGAGGTTAGTTTGTGAAAAGCACAAACTTGTTAGTGCAAGTTTTGGAGAACTTCAAATCTGGGCAAGATGTGAATGACATTATTTCATGAACCAAAAATATGCCAAAGGTTGCATGCTCCTGGACTTAGGGGTTTAGTAGGGTGGTCTACAAGTAGGATAAAGAATCAAGGGCCAGAGGGCAGCAATAATATGGTTGCTGTACAAACCATCATGATGGACCAGAATGAAGATGAGATTAGTTCACTCAAAAATTTCAAAGAACATCCGTGGATTTTTGCATATAATGGGATCACATGCTCCTACTGTCATCCCATAATTTTGGTGGAAGCTAGAAACAAATATTTAAAACGGTTGCAGTGCAAAATTGTCCACTGGACCAGAGAAGAAAAACATGTGTAATACTCAAAATATGCAATGAAATAAATATATTACTGCACAAAAGTGATTTAGAGGCATCACAGGACATCTCCAAATTTTGGTGGAATTTTTAGTTAAGTTTATCAAATGGTTGTAGTTCAAAAAGAGCTCCAAAACTTTAAACAAGTCATTTTAATGAATATAGCCCAGGGTGAAATAATTTTAATAAATAATCCTACTGATTAGGAAATTGTTTAATTGAGATGGCATAGAAGTTCAATATGTTTGGAAGGATCCACTTGGGAAAAATAAATCCTTAGTATTAAAAGAAAGGTTTTGAAATCAACAGAATTATTCTTGCAGGCAAAAATTTTAACTCTTGGTAAAATTTTAATAACTAAAACCTGGCTAAATTTTTGGGGTGTTACATTGTTGAACTCCAAGGTGCTATTACGTGCAGGTCATTGACAATCACCATTTTGGCTGATTCGTCCCGTCTCATGGGCTATTTCTCACCTTTTTGAGTTCCTGGAGAGATTTCCACGATTAATGATTCCCGAGGTGCGTTTACGTGTAGGTCATCAACACTAGCAGTTTTGGTCAATTTTGGTGCGTTTCGTGGACTATTACTCGTCGTTTTGGGGTCTCGGAGTGATTTCCACGATTGATGAACCTCGGGGTACACTAACCTATCGGTCATCTACACTCGCAGGTCGCAAGTTTGGCCGATTCTTGCCCGTTTCATGGACTATTACTCACCGTTTTGGGGTCCCGAAGCGATTTTAATGGTTGATGAACCCCAAGATGCGCTTACGTGTCATTCATCAACACTCACTGTTTTGCCCAATTCTGGCCCGTTTCATGGGCTATTACTCACCGTTTTGGGTTCCCGATGCGATTCCCATGGTTTTTGAACTCTAAGATGCGATTACGTGCAGGTCATCAACACTCGCAGTTTGGCTGATTCTGGCCCATTTTGTGGACCATTTTGGGGTCCTGGAGCTATTTTTATGATTGCTAAACCCCAAGGTGTGCTTACGTATCGTTCATCAACACTCGCAGGTCGCAAGTTTGGCCGATTCTTGCCCGTTTCATGGGCTATTACTCACCGTTTTGCGGTCCCTGTGCGATTTCCATGGTTGTAGAACTCCAAGGTGCTATTACGTGCAGGTCATCAATACTCGCCAGTTTGTCTGATTCGGCCCATCTCATGGGCTATTGCTCACCTTTTGAGGTCCTGGAGCGATTTCCACAATAAATGATCGCCGAGGTGCTTTAACGTGTAGGTCATCAACTCTAGCAGTTTTGGCCGATTTTGGCGCGTTTCTTGGACTATTACTCACCATTTTGGGGTCTCGGAGCGATTTTTATGATTGATGAACCTCGGGGTGCATTTACCTCTCGGTCATCAACACTCGCAGATTTGGCAGATTCTGGCCCGTTTCCTGGACTATTACTCGCCGTTTTGGGGTCCCGAAGCGATTTTCTTGGTTTATGAACCCCAAGGTGCGCTTACGTGCATGACATTAACACTCAACGTTTTGGGGTCCCGGAGCGATTTTTATAGTTGCTGAACCCCAAGGTGCGCTTACGTATCGTTCATCAACACCCACCGTTTTGGCCGATTCTGGCCCGTTTTGTGGTCTATTACTCACCATTTGGGAGTCCCGGAGTGATTTTTATGGTTGCCGAAGCCAAGGGTGTGCTTACGTGTCGTTCATCAACACTCGCCATTTTGGCCGATTCTGGCACGTTTCATGGACTATTACTCACCGTTTGAGGGTCCCGAAGCGATTTACTTGGTTAATGAACCCCAAGGTGCGCTTAGGTGCAAGACATTAACACTAGCCGTTTTGGCTGATTTTGGCCCGTTTCGTGGACTATTACTCACTGTTTTAGGGTCCCGTAGTGATTTTTACGGTTGCTGAACTCCAAGGTGCGCTTACGTATCGTTCATCAACACTCACCGTTTTGACAATTCTGACCCGTTTCACAATTTTGGTGTACGGAGCAATTTCCATGGTTACTGAACCCCGAGGTGCGCTTACGTGCAGGTTATTAGTAGTCGCTATTTTCGCCGATTTTGGCCCGTTTCGTGGACTATTACTCACCATTTTGGGGTCCAAGAGCGGTTTTTATGATTGCTGAAGCCTGAGGTGCGCTTACGTGTCGTTCATCAACACTCGCCATTTTGGCCTATTCTGGCCCGTTTCATGGGCTATTACTCACCGTTTCGAGGTCCCGTAGCGATTTTTATGGTTGTTGAACCCCAAAGTGTGCTTACGTAACCTTCATCAACACTTACTGTTTTGACGATTCTGACCTGTTTCATTGACTATTATTCACCGTTTTGGTGTAAGGAGCTATTTCCATGGTTCCAAAACCCCGAGGTGCGCTTACGTGCAACTTATTAACACTCGCTATTTTGGCCGATTTTGGCCTATTTCCTGGGCTATTACTCACCGTTTTGGGGTGCCGGTGCCATTTCCATGGTTTTTCAACTCCAATGTGCGATTACATGCAGGATAGCAACACTCGCCATTTTGGCTGATTTTGGCCTGTTTTGTGGACTATTACTCATCGATTTGGGGCTCCGGAGCGATTTTCGTGGTTACTAAACCCCAATGTGCGCTTACGCGCAGGTCATAAACACTCACGGTTTTGGCCGATTTTGGCCCGTTTCTTGGACTATTACTCACCGTTTTGGGGTCCCGAAGCGATTTTAATGGTTGCTGAACCCCAAGATGCGCTTACAAGTCATTCATCAACACTCCAACATTTCGTGCAGGACATGTGATTTCCATGATTAACGAACTCCAACGTGCGATTACGTGCATCAACACTCGCTGTTTTGGCTGATTTTGGCCCGTTTCGTGGACTATTACTCACCATTTTGCATTCTCGGCGTGATTTTTATGATTGCTAAACCCCAAGGTGTGCTTACATATAATTCCTCAGCACTCGCCGTTTTGGCCGATTCTAGCCCGTTTCATCGGCTATTACTCACCGTTTTAGGGTTCCTGTGCGATTTCCATGGTTGTTGAACTATAAGGTGCCATTACGTGCAGGTCATCAACACGTAATGTTTTGGCTGATTCGGACCGTCTCATGGGCTATTGCTCATCATTTTGAGGTCCAGGAGCGATTTCCACGATTAATGATCCCTGAGGTGCGTTTACGTGTAGGTCATCAACACTAGCAGTTTTGGCCGATTTTGGCGTGTTTCGTGGACTATTACTCGCCATTTTGGGTTCTCGGAGCGGTTTCCACGATTGATGAACTTCGGGGTGCATTTACCTATCGGTCATCAACACTCGCAGGTCGCAAGTTTGGCTGATTCTTGCCCGTTTCATGGACTATTACTCACCTTTTTGGGGTCCCGAAGTGATTTTAATGGTTGCTGAACCCCAAGATGCGCTTACATGTCATTCATCAACACTCGCCTTTATGCCCGATTCTGGACCGTTTTATGGGCTATTACTCACCGTTTTGGGGTCCCGGTGCGATTTTCCATGGTTTTTGAACTCCAATATGCGATTACGTGCAGGTCATCAACACTCACTGTTTTGGCTGATTCTGGCCCGTTTTGTGGACCATTTTGGGGTCCCGGAGTGATTTTTATGACTGCTAAACCCCAAGATGTGCTTACCTATCATTCATCAACACTCGCTGTTTTCACCGATTCTTGCCCGTTTCATGGGCTATTACTCATCGTTTTGGGGCTTGTTGGGGATATAAGTATTAGGTATGACCTGCCCAGGAGGGGCCGGGTTATACCTATGACGATTCTTGAAGGCCAATATGATGCTTGAAGATGGCGGAACAGTTAAGGGCCCAAATCCCAAAGGCGACTTGAGGGCCGTAGAGATAAACCGCCATATGTATATAACTTGTATTGTAAGGCAGGAATAAAGAGAGACCGAGTCGGACACTGTTTATGTGCCGGCCGGGACTCTGTGAGCCGCTTGGCGTCGAACTATTCATATAAAGGGACGACCCAGCGGCGGTTCAGGAGAAGTAACACCAAATCGAGAACTAGGTCAAGCGGTTTTCTCTCCCTGGTAATCGAGACATAGCAATTCCACCTCAAACTGGATTAGGCTTTTACCTTCACCACAAGGGGCCGAACCAGTATAAACTCCCATGTCCTTTGCCCGTTTTAACCCCTTTAAGCTTCCTAGTTGCTATGGCTCCACGACTAAGTCCTTTCACTAGGATATCTGACGTGACAATTCCACGACAGTTGGCGCCCACCGTGGGGCCAGCGCACGGTGGATTTGAGTTCTTTAAGGGCAGCTTCAAAGGGCTCAAGGCATACGTTGTGGGCCGGATGACCAAGAGTCGTCGCGGCAAGGGTGGGGTCCCGATACTGGCTCAATTGAGTACGGGTACCAGGTCCCCTTTGGCAGAAGCCACATCTTCATCGGCAAGATCAGCGAGCCGGGCCCTGAGCTGGACATCTGAACCGACATCATCGAGATGGCTCAGCGTGTGAGACCTGCCCGGGCTCAACCCGCCATGAAGCGTGCCTTCGTGTGATGCGTCCGTGGAAGGGAATTTTCTGAAGGGTCTATGTCTGGCGGTGAGACGGCCATCTGTTCTGATGGTGAGTCGTCCACGGGTGAGACGGACTCGTTATATCAACGGCGGTGAGATGGCTTGGGGGCTGTTCCGATGACAGCAGTATTCGGACCCCTTTGAGCCGCCAACCAGAGTTGGGATCTTCATGACTGGCATGCAACCCGGTCAAAACTCTACGGATGCGGCGGCGATAACCTCCGGGTTAGCGGCAGCCGTGGCAGGAGGCCCTGCACGCCCGCCGGCTCAGGAATTAATGGATCTCATGCATAAGATGACAATTCTATTAACCGCCGCCGTCAACCCGACGGATCAAGCTCAACATGATACGGAAGTAGCGCAGTTAAAGCTGGATATAATACAGCCTAAGGAGGACCTGGTGGCAAAAGACGTCGGGATGGCTGCGGAGCGAGCGGCTCTGGATGCTTAGGCTCAGCGGATTCAATCTGAGGCCTTTCAGCTTACAATGGATCAGAACGCGTCAAATGAGATCATGAGGAGAAGACAGCGGTCTCGCATACCTATGGTTTACGATCCTAGAAACCTTTTCCGCACGCACGGTGCAGGACCCAGTAACCCGCCGCAGGTAGACCGGGCCGCGAGGCTCGGAGCTGGAACGTCGGTTCAACCGCGCGTGAGGGAACCTCCTTGTCGGCATACTATTCCGCCTCAGCACGTAACGGTACCACCGGATCATTATTCTAATCCTTTTGAGAACATGATTGCGGCGGCGGCACGACTAGCGGCTCTCCCTGTGGATGGGGACTCTCCGACAGTGGTTCAAACACAAAGGGTTAGAGAACTTCTTCTGACGGCTTTGGCGCAGCAGACGGCATATTCTTATGGTTGAGATAGGGTTCATTCGACTCCTCACCCAAGCTGGAGCCCGAGTTACAGTAGCCACATGGATTCACCAGCCGTTTCAAGCAATGCTCAACAGCGCGACCCGCCACATGGGTACAATCCGGCTCGTGACGGAGCTCTTAATCTGGTTGATCAGTACAGATTGCGTTAGGAAGCTGAGCGGGCGGTTCAGCAAGCGGCTTATCAGTCGCTTCCGGTTTTTCCAATGACTTCAATGGGCACTGGCGTGGCCGCCGGGACTAGAGGCGTACCTTGTTTGGTGCCGGCTCTGCGAAACGAGCGTTTTCCCAAGGACTTCAAGGGAGCTCGAAAGGTCCCTAATTACACAGCCGACTTACAGCCCGGGGCATGGATCGAAAGCTATTAGATGGCCATGGAACTGCTGGAAGTCAGTGACGCTGCAATGGCTAAATATTTCACCATCGTGCTAGATGGAACGGCCCACACCTGGTTGAAGGGGCTGCCCCCTAATTCCATCAGTTCATGGGTATAGTTGAAAGACCGGTTCATCCAGAACTTCAAAGACACGTGCAAGCAGCCCATGTCAATTGTGGACTTGACTAATTGCAGGCAAGAGGAGGGTAAATCCACGACTCATTGGGTGCGCCGGGTCAAGGCTATAATACATTCATCTCATAAGATGGATGCCGGCTCTGCAGTCTTAATGTTGGAGAAAAATTGCCATTTTGAGCCTCTAAAACAAAAGCTGGGGCGGCTCAAGCACGATTGTAATGACATGGGCCAGCTCATGGCGGCTCTAGTCAAATACGCCGACTCTGGCAGTATCAAGATCCCGAGTCTAACGATGAGAAGGCAGGGGAGGGAAAGAAGAGCGGCAACGCCATGGGTCCTCAGCATAACCCGGCAAATCAAGGAGGCAATAATAAACATAAGGCTGATGGTAGCTGGGAGTTTGTGGCTAACACTAATGCGCATGACAATAATCAAAGGCATAAGGGGAGACCACCTCCTTGGTCCGGCGGGTCAGGTCCCACCCTTGAGCAGTTGCTAAATGAGCCATGTCCAAGGCACGACACTCAGTAGAAACCAGCCACTCATCTATGGAAGGATTGCACGATCATGTTGGCTTTCAAAAATTCTAACATGTTTGACGGCAATAACGGGCCGGGCGGCGGCTCAGGCGGTGGCGGTTTTCATGGCCTGGGTTATGGAGGTGGCGGCTCTAGTTTCGGCTTTCAGGGCCACCAAAGTAATCGGGCAGATATAACCAAGGCAACTAGCAATCTTACCAAGGGGGTCAGCAGCAGCAGCAGTCCGGGTATCAAAGTCATCCAAAGCAGTTGAGTAGTGGGCAATATCATGTTTTCACCACAAGTTTGTGCAAACGGGACAAGAAGCTTCACAAGAGGGCAGTGAACGCCGTTGAGCCGGCAGTTCCCCAATACTTGCAATGGTCTGAGCAGTCCATTATGTGGAGTCGGGCGGATCACCTGCCCCGGGTTGATAACCCAGGTCACCTAGCTTTAGTGGTGGCACCTCAAGTTGGTGGTTAAAAGTTTATGACGGTACTCATGGATGGAGGAAGCAGCATTAACATCCTTTATTATGAAACCTTATGTCACATGGGGTTAACTGATAAGAATCTTAGGCAGTCCAATATTGTCTTCCACGGTGTGGTTCCTGGTAAGTCGGTGTATCCAGTTGGCAAGATTGAACTAGGAGTAACCTTTGGAGATGAGCACGATTCCAGGGCTGAGAAGTTAAATTTTGAAGTGGTCAAAATCAAGAGCCCGTATCATGCTCTGGTTGGACGGCCAGCTTATGCCAAGTTCATGGCGCAACCCTCTTATGTTTATCTGTAGCTCAAAATACCGGGTTACAAGGGAACCATCACGGTTCATGGTAGTCGGAAGGTGACCCTGGAATGTGAAGAGGGAGACGCGGCTTATACTGAGATGGTCTGTGCAGCAGAAGAGTTGAAGTTTTAAAAAGATAATGTTGATCCGGCTGATATGACATCTCTGAAGAAGCCTACTATGGAGCATGACCCTGTGATGAAGTTTAAATCAGCCGATGACACAAAGCTTGTTGATTTCGTTCCTGGCGACTCATCCAAGAAGTTCAGTATCGGTTCTAATCTAGATCCTAAATAGGAATGCGCGCTCATCAAGTTCAACCGTGAGAACTGATACGTCTCCAAAGTATCTATATGTTATGAAGCATTCATGCTATTATATTATCTCTTTTGGATGATTAATGGGCTTTACTATACACTTTTATATTAATTTGGGACTAACCTATTAACCGGAGGCCCAGTCAAAGTTGTTGTTTTTGCCTATTTCAGTGTTTCAAAGAAAAAGAATATCAAACGAAACCCAAACGGAATGAAACCTTCGGGAGAGTTATTTTTGGAACGGAAGCAATCCAGGCGACTTGGAGTTGAAGCAAGGGAAGCTTTGAGGTGGCCACGAGGCAGGAAGGCGCCCCCCCCCCTCTGGGCATGCCCCCCAGCCTCGTGGGCCCCTCGAGGCTCCCCTGACCGACTTCTTTCGCCTATATATGTCCATATACCCTAAAACTTTTGAGAAGCACACTAGATCGGGAGTTCCACCGCCGCAAGCCTCTGTAGCCACCAAAAACCAATTGGGACCCTGTTCCAGCACCCGGCCGGAGGGGGGATCCCTCACTGGTGGCCATCTTCATCATCCCAGCGATCTCCATAACGAGGAGGGAGTAGTTCACCCTCAGGGACGAGGGTATGTACCAGTAGCTATGTGTTTGATCTCTCTCTCTCTCTCTCTTGTGTTCTTAATTTGGCACAATCTTCATGTATCACAATCTTTGCTATTGTAGTTGGATCTTATGATGTTTCTCCCCCTCTACTCTCTTATAATGGATTGAGTTTTCCATTTGAAGTTATCTTATCGGATTGAGTCTTTAAGGATTTGAGAACACTTTATGTATGTCTTGCCGTGCTTATCTGTGGTGACAATGGGATATTCACGTGATCTACCTGATGTATGTTTTGGTGATCAACTTGCGAGTTCAGTGACCTTGTGAACTTATGCATAGGGGTTGGCACACGTTTTCGTCTTCACTCTTCGGTAGAAACTTTGGGGCACCCTTTGAAGTACTTTGTGTTTGTTGAACAGATGAATCTGAGATTGTGTGATACATATCCACTACTAGGGAAAAGCATATACACAGAGTCTTACCAGCAGCGCGCTTTAAAATCAGGCGCTGCTGCTATGTAGTAGTAGCGCGTGCTTTCAAAACTTGCTGCTGAAACAAGTTTATTAGCAGCGCGCACACTCTAAGACACGCTACTCCTAAAATTCCCACGACGCCGCCGCGAGGCCAGTTATAGCAGCAGTGCGTTAGCACAAAGAGCGCTACTGCTACGGATCATAGCAGCACCGCGTTTACCCAATAATCGCTACTACTAAGGTTACAACAACTTTAGTCCCACCTCGCTCCGTGAAGAGAGTTTGTACCACCTTAAATATGTTACTTCTACAACTTTCACAAGCACTTGGTATTCACTAAACTCTATGTGTAGGATCTGTGGCCGCAATAGGAATCCTCGCCTGTTCTTAAACCAACCATCGAGGATTCCTATTGACAAATCAGATTGTACACAAAAAGACAATTGATGATCAATGTATTTTTTATGTCTATGTCTAACATAGCAGTAGCGTGTTGTCGGCGAAAGGCTCTACTGATAGGTCATTTAGCAGTAGCCCATTTTGCTATAGCACGCTACTGCTAAGCCATTCCATCTCCCCCCACTCACCTATCCGATCCAGATCACACTCACACACACACTCGATCTCCCCCTCAACCCCCGCGCCGCCAGTCCTCCCCCGTCGCCCCTCCTCCGATCTGCGCCGCCATCACCACATCCTCCTCACTGGACTCGGTACCGGCCTCCTCCTCCGTCCTCCCTTCACTCGCCGCTGGCCGACCCCTCCTCGCTCCGCCTTCCTCCTCCATTCTCCCTCCACTCGCCGCCGGCCAGCCCCTCCTCGCTCCGCCTTCCTCCTCCGTCCTACTCTCTTCTCCCTCCTCGAGTCGCCCCTCCTTCTCCCTCCTCCCTGCTACATTTTGATTTAGTAGGCTAGTTCATATGCAACATTCTGATTTAGTTGATATGATTCAGTTGATTTAGTAGACTAGTTGATTTAGTTGATTTAGAACATTTTGATTTAGTTGATTTAGTAGGCTAGTTGATTTAGTTGATTTAGAACATTTTGATTTAGTTGATTTAGTATGCTAGTGGATTTAGTACGCTAGTTGATTTAGTTGATTTAGTATGCACCATTTTATTGTTATTTTTTTGGCAATAGGTGCCACCAAAATGCTTTGGTACGTGGTACCTTGTCATCTAATATGTTATTAGATCTTAGGATTATAATTGTCCATAAAATTGCGCCACCGCCACTAATCTTTTGCTCATATTGCTTTAGGAAAATATCACATGCTACTGTTTTTCTTTCCTGTGAAGTAAATCATTAATCCTTTGCTCATATTGCTTTAGGAAAATGGCGCCACCACCACCACCACTATGTCAACTGTGCAAGTCAAGGTGCGCCAGCAGCCTTGCAACTGGCAAGCTGTTTGGCATCTACTTCCCCCTGAGTTTTGTCATGCGGGGGTAAGAAATTAGATGAAATGTAACAACTATTTTATTTTTAGTGCTGGCATTACTGCATTGTGTCATTTTTCTTTTCTTACACAGACCGTCCCATGCAATGTGAGGTTGACATTCAACAAGCTTACAGGATACACTGTGACATTTCAGGCTCCTGGGGGGCCGTACACTATGGAGGTCGAGAAAGGACGCAATATGTCGCAGATTGGAGGAGATGGATGGGCCCGTTTCCTTGCCCGCATGCGTCTTATTGGTGGTGAGTTGATCAGCTTCTCCTTCAGAGCTGAAAGACCCAAGCTGGCTGTCATTTATCTCAACCTGGTGGAAGATGATGAAGATGACGAAGATGATGAAGATGACGAAGATGATGCAGATGAAGAAGATGATGAAGATGATGAAGATAATGAGGACCCACTCGATGAAGATGATGAGAACCCACTTCATGAAGCCATCGTAGCTCAAAGAATGAGGTTGAGCGAGGAGGAGGTGTGCAACCTATGGGACATAATTCCACCACGTGCTGACTTTGTCGGGGTGCCATTCGTGACCCGCCTGACAAGTACCATGGTAGATCGACATGATATGGTATGTTATACTTACAAATGCAAATTATCCGATGATATGCTTAGTGTAGAGTCCAATAATATGTTGTGTGCAATCTAGTCGTTGATTTGCTTTAGTGTAGAGTCTGATCACATGCTTATTAGTGTAGAATCCAAGGAACTATTAATAGTGTAGATAATCCATATATACTTATTAGTAGAATTCATGATTAATTAGCACAAATGCGTAGTACTGTGTCTTTTGATAGTGTAGAAATCTAGACTTAATAGAAATATATTTGCAAGAGTATGTGTGAGGCTATTTATTAATTGATATGTTTTCCTTATTCAAAAATTGCCAAAGAACCTATCTGTGAGTTGTGGTATTGAGCCTGACGAAGAAGGCTTAGCTGGACTACGCCTTACCGCAAGGGGCTCCGTCACCAGCTGTACTTACCGCATGGACAAAGACGGTAGCACACACTTAAACTCGGTTGGGTGGAAGAGATTCCTCGTTGGCAAGAATCTTCGTGTTGGACAGGCCATCCTAATTACTATCAGGAACACCCACCGCCCAGGATTGAGGATGATGATCGTCTTTGATATCATCTAGAACTACATATGTGTGTGTGGCTATATCATCTAGAACTACATATGATGATCATTGTCGATATCATGTAGAACTACATATGATGATCGTCGTCGATATCATCTAGAACTAAATATGATGATCATCGTTGATGTCACCTTGTACTGCTTGAGGATGCATGTTGAGTATATATGAAATTGTTATCTAGTACTCCCTCGGTTACAAATTACTCGTCGTGGTTTTAGTTCAAATTTGAACTAAAACCATCACGAGTAATTTGGAACCGAGGGAGTACTACCTAGTACCTATAATGCTTTATGAAATTGATATCTAGTAGTACCTAGTATCTGGAAATTGCAGTTTATTGAAGCTGGAATGGGGAAGTGGTGAAAGATATAACAGTAGCGCGGACTCGGGAAATCGCTACAGCTAACTAGTAGTAGCGAGTTCCGAAAATGCGCTGCTGATATAGTCAATAGTAGTAGCACGGGTACAGAGAGCGCTACTACTAATAGTTAGCTGTAGCGCCTTATTGGTAGCACGGGTGCCCGCGCTGCTAATAGCCTCAAAACCCGCGCTAATACTAGTGTTTTCCCTAGTAGTGATCGTATAATCATGCCCACGGACACTTGAGGTGACAATGGAGTATCTAGGTGACATTAGGGTTTTGGTTGATTTGTGTCTTAAGGTGTTATTCTAGTACGAACTCTGTGATAGATTGAATGGAAAGAATAGCTTCGTGTTATTTTACTACGGACTCTTGAATAGATTGATCAAAAATGATAAATTTGAGCTGGTTTCGTACCCTACCATAATCTCTTCGTTTGTTCTCCGCTATTAGTGACTTTGGAGTGACTCTTTGTTGCATGTTGAGGGATAGTTATATGATCAAACTATGTTATTATTGATGAGAGAACTTGCACTAGTGAAAGTATGAATCTTAGGCCTTGTTTCGAAGCATTGCAATACCGTTTACGCTCACTTTTACAACTTCTTACCTTGCTGTTTTTATAATTCCAGATTACAAAATCCTATTTCTACTATCTATATTGCACTTGTATCATCATCTCTTCGCCGAACTAGTTCACCTATACAATTTACCATTGTATTGGGTGTGTTGGGGACACAAGAGACTCTTTGTTATTTGGTTGCATGGTTGTTTGAGAGAGACCGTCTTCATCCTACGCCTCCCACAGATTTATAAACCTTACGTCATCCACTTGAGGGAAATTTGCAACTGTCCTACAAACCTCTTCACTTGGAGGCCCAACAACATCTACAATAAGAAGGTTGTGTAGTAGACATCAAGATCTTTTCTGGCGTCGTTACCGGGGAGGTGAGTGCTTGAAGGTATATCTTTAGATCTTGCAATCGAATCTTTTTGTTTCTTGTTTTATCACTAGTTTAGTTTATAAAAGAAAACTAAAAAAATGGAATTGAGTTTTTCTCATACGCTTCATCTTTTTAATATTTTTCGTAAGAATGATGGTAAGGAAAATTGTACTCAAGTGCTAGAAGAAGAAGTCTATAAAATGGTTGGCACCAAATCTTTGAATGTGGAGCATGATTGCAATGTTGTTAGTATGAACTCTTTGAATACCCATGGTACTAATGATGATAGCACTAGTCATGATGAAAATGTCTCTTATAAGCATGTCAATTTTTGTGGAGTGCATAGAGTTTGCAAGAACACACCAAATAGAGAAGATAGATTTTGAAAGAGGCATAGGTATTTAGAAACTAAGTGGTTGCAAGAAAGGCTACATGTGAGTGCTGAAATTTTCAAATCTCTTTGCCATACTTGTGAACTTTGCAATGAACGTGGTCATTTACATCTCCAATGCAAATTGTTTCTTGATCGAATCGTGTCCAAAAACTGTGATGACTTGATTTCCCTTGCGCATCATAATGAACTTAGTTTGCTTTTGGGTTATGAAGAAATGAAACGTTTAACTAAGCATATTCCAGAATTTAGCCTTGGGAAATTTCTTGATATTGATCTAGAGGAAATTTATATGTATTCTACGGTGAATTGCATTGAAAATTCTTATATTGCCAATTACATAAAGAAAAGGAAGCAAATAGAAGATGAAGAGAATATGAATGGAAGGGAGAAACTTCCCAATATCCTCCTATTATTTCTTATGATGAATCAGGTAACGAGGAGGAGCTTTATATTCAACCAATCTCATTAATAAGGAGCTCAAAGAAGAGGGTTAAACCCACACATGATGTGAAGAAGAAAAAGAAAAGACTGAGAAGCAAAGGTAGAAAGGTATCCCTCCCAAATGATGTTTCTCCTACTACTCATTATGATGATGAGAATTGCTATACTATTGGTGCTATCCATACTATTAATGATGAGAGTGATTATGCTTATGATATGAAAAGGCCCAAGCTTGGGGATGCTATGTTTGATTAGAATGACATATTTGAGAATATATTTGCTGCAATTAATGCTTGTCCCAAGCTTGGGGATGCTATGTTTAATGAAGATGATATTTTTAGCCTCCCAAGTTTTGATATGCAAATTTGTTATGATGATAGCATGCCTCCTACTTATGATGATTATATTCATGAAAGCAGGTTTGGAAGAGTGTCAAATTTACGAAGTAATGATCCCACTATTTTATAGGATGTTGAATCTTATTGTGATGAATATGAAAGTGGATTTGGAGAGGTCATGACTTTATTTAGTGATGATTCCACTATCTTTGAAGAGGTTTCAATCGATTATGATGAGAACAAAGTTGCTACTTATGATGGTTATTGTGATGAAACTTATGCTAAAAAAAGTAGTGATGATTATATTAATAAAACTTGTCATGATTATGATTAACCTTTCTCTGAACATTACTCTTTTAACATGGAAACAATTTATAGTATTCGAATCTCTTATGATACTTCCACTATTCCGAATGAGAAGAAATATGCTTATGAGGAGAGTAATAAAAATTCTATGCTAGTAGATCATGAAAATAATGTTTTAGGTGCTGCTTATATTGTTGAATTCATTCATGATGCTACTGAAAATTATTATGAGGGAGGAACATATGCTTGTAGGAATTGCAATAATATCAAGTTTCCTCTCTATGTGCTGAAAATCTTGAAGTTATGCTTGTTTTGCCTTCCTATGCTAGTTGATTATTGTTCCCATAAGTTGTTTTATCACAAAATCCCTATGCACAGGAAGTGGGTTAGACTTAAATATGCTAGTCATATTCTTCATCATGCTCTCTTTATGTTTCAATTCTTATCTTTTATGTGAGCATCATTGAAATCATCATGCCTAGCTAGGGGCGTTAAACGATAGCACTTGTTGGGAGGCAACCCAATTTTAATTTTGTCCTTTGCTTTTGTTCATGTTTAGTAATAAATAATTCATCTAGCCTCTGTTTAGATGTGTTTTTATGGTTTAATTAGTGTTTGTGCCAAGTAGAACCTTTGGGAAGACTTTGGTGAAGTCTTTATGATCTTGCTGTAAAAAACAGAAACTTTAGCGCTCATGAGATTAGCTGCCATTTCTTACTGGAGAGTGATTTTAGGTTGATTAGTTTTTAAGATGATTAATAGACAAATTCGTCATGTCCACCAATTTAGTTCAGTATTTTTGGAGTTTCAGAAGTATACGTTTGATATAGATTACTACAGATTGTTCTGTTTTTGACACATTCTGTTTTCGTTGTGTTGTTTGCTTATTTTGATGAATCTATGAGTAGTATCGGAGGGTTTGAACCATACAGAAGTTGGAATACAGTAGATATTACACCAATATAAATAAATAATGAGTTCAAGACAGTACCTAAGTGGTGATTTATTTTCTTATACTAACGGAGCTTACGAGTTTTATGTTGAGTTTTGTGTTATGAAGTTTTCAAGTTTTGGGTAAAGATTCGATGGACTATGGAATAAGGAGTGGCGAGAGACTAATATTGGGGATGCCCAAGGCACCCCAAGGTAATATCCAAGCACAACCAAGAGCCTAAGCTTGGGATTGCCCCGGAAGGCATCCCCTCTTTCGTCTTCGTTCATCTGTAACTTTACTTGGAGCTATATTTTTATTCACCACATGATATGTGTTTTGCTTAGAGCGTCATTTTATTTTGTTAGTATTTGCCTTCTGTTATTTAGAATAATGTTTTGCATCTTTATTTTCAATAAAAAAGGCAAGGATAGCCTTTACCATGCTTATTTTGCAAGTATACATGTTGCTGTTTCAAAACCGAAAGTTTACCGCTGTTGCAAAAATTCCCTATAAAAGTCATAGAATAATATAATATTGAAACTTTTTGCATATTGAGCTCTGATAAATATTCTACAGTTTAGTATTTTTCTCATAATTTTTGGAGTTAGGGAAGTATGATGAATCTTGCGTTCTTTACAGGCTATACTGTTTTGGCAGATTGCTGTTATGTTTGCATATGTTTGCTTGTTTAATGATTCTATTTGAGGATAGGAGTATTAAATATGCAGAGACATTTAGTATGCAGTGTTGAATAATAATTTTAGTGATTTGTTACAGTAGAGAATAATAAGGTTTTTTCATTGGTTTATACTAACTTATCTCACGAGTTCTTGTTGACTTTGGTGTGGATGAAGCTTTCGAGATTTAGGAAACCGAGATATAAAAGGAATTAAGGAGGCACAAAAGTCGATGCTGATCAGGATGTTCAGGGACGCTGGAGGTTTCTCCACAGGTGGGTCAGCAGTCGATGCTGATGTATCATGAGCCAGTTCAAGTGGCGGCTCAGAAATACAGGCATCAGGTGCGGCCGTCTGGGCTTCCGGCTCGTGGTCAGTTGGTTTTTCGGCCGGCTTATTCCTCTTTACCCTCTTGCTGGGTATTGCTTTTCCACTACACGATATTAAAATGGTAAATACAAGTATAAAGAATTGAACTGAGATACAGGATAAGTAAATCATCATTACCTTGGAGCGGTCTTAAAAGCCGGCAGGTTGGACTGGATTGAGTCGCCAGACGAAGGTGAAGTTTCCTGATAATTCGAATTAGAAGAGTTGAGTGGTTGAAGAATGAGACCCGCCAAAGGATAAAAGGGATCTAAGATGGAGATGACCTCATTCCGACATTTCCTCGATGTATTTGGTAAAATGGAGGAGAGCTCTGCTTCTTTGCTTGTCCGAGTCTACCTCCAGCTTTCATGAATCTGTCGCTTCAAAATAAAGTGAGGATCTTGGTAAGCTAAGGGTTGTGAAAATCTTACTTTCCGGGTTACTCTTCGGACTTTTGTCTTGGCAAAGGCTCTGAGTCAGAGGAGGAAATAATACTTACCTGTTCAGTCACTCCCGGACTTGTTCCCGTGTCACCCTGATGGTAATCAGTGTCAATAAGATGGTTAAACAATGAGCCAAGAGAATCAAGGGTTACCTCCGACTCAAAAGAGTCGTCCAACTGAAGTAGATCGGAAGCACTGGGTTTTTTTCCTCTTTTCTGAGCGGCGGCTTTCCTGGCGGTTTTCTTGGCCTTCCTGGCTCTCTTTGCAGCCTCATGATCATATTTCTTCTTCCAGAATTTGTCATCAGCCTATGAAGGTCAGTAAAAGTTTGAGTTATGATGAAACTTAAAAGGTAAAGGAAAAGTAATTGGTTCTGGCGGCTTACCGCTGAGCCGGGTTAGCCTTGCAGAAAGGGCTCAGGCCCAATTTTCCATAGTCGGCCAGGCTCTCATTCAGAAGTGACTTTGTCATATCATCAATCACATCATTAGGTAAGTCGTCAGGGCTGTGGCGGAGAGAATCCTTGGCATCACTAGTGTAATCACACATTAATGCGGAGCGAAGGCTCAACGGGATGATCCGCCATGCGACCCAGCACCGAACCAGATCAATGTTGTTTAAACCGTTCCCCAGCAGACCTTTAGTCTTTGCAAGAGTAGGGGCAAGCGTCCGGCGTTCAGCGCCTGATATTTTGTCAGGAAGCTGATGATTGGATTCAAGACGTAGAGAACAGAAGCCGGGCAGTGGGTTCTCGTCGGCCGGAGAAGTGTCTTGACAGTAGAACCAAGTCTGATTCTAGTCTTTGGGGTGACTCGGCGGTTGTGAAAAAGGAAAGATTATGTCTCTCCGTCGTTGGATTGAGACCCCGCCCAGTTCCAAACTTAGTCCGTTGGAGTACTCATTCTGACGGTTTAAATAAAATAGTTCTCTTAAAAGGAGTAGGTTGGGCTCTTCTCCAACGTACACTTCAGTAAACACTTGGAAGTTGCATATATTGGACACGGAGTTGGGTCCGATTTCTTGAGGGTGGAGATCGAAGAAGTGCAGAACATCTCTAAAGAACTTTGAGCCGGTTGGCGAGAAGCCCCGGTTCATGTGATCCGTGAAGACGATGACCTCACCTCTTTGGGCTGAGGCTTTTCCTCCGATGGATCAGGAGCATGGTACCACATGACATCTCTTTGGGGCAGATAGCCGACTTTCACAAAATCGTCAAAAGTACTCTCAGTGACAATGGCCTTGGCCCAGTTGCATGAAGTGGTTGTCTTAGGCGGCATTGTGAAGGAGGAAGCCTAAACCAAAGTAAAAATGGTCGATTCAAAATTAAGCCAGAGGAGGAATTATTACAAGTATATATTCAGATTGGCGGCTTATAAAGGGGCCTAATGGTATATGGCTAATTACGTCAAGTTATTTAAACCGCCATAAGCAGGCAGGTTATTTAAGCCGCCATGAGTAACTGATATTATCTATTAAGCGTTTCAATTTAAGCCGGCGGTTTGAACCGCCATGGCTAGGTGGATCTATCAAGGTGCATTTTTTTGGCTAAGTACTACACAAACAAGTTTTGCAGAGTACAGTCATTATTTTGGATCAGAGGATGTTCAGAAAATAAAAATAATTCAAGACCTAAACCAGTACAGATGAGTTCATATGCTCCAAGAGGATCTTTTTCTCAAAGGAAGAGGGCGTGTTGGTATTGAAAGAAAAGGAAAAAGCAACTACCACATTCGTTCTGTGTTGTTTTTAGATCAAAAAGGCTCATGGTGCAGGCGCTGAGGAAGAACCACGATGAACTTGGAAGAACACGGGTGAACTCCGAAACCCTAATGCAGATCTAGGGTACGGGAAAATAAGTACTTACAGAGGCAGATCTACTGCATAGGGGTGTCGCCGTTCTCTGGTCTATTCAGGGTGACGTAGCGGCCAACGGCGAGGACGACGGAGTGCTCTGCAGCGATGGCGGAGTTCGAAGCAGCAGGAGGTTGCGAGAGGAAGAAGAAGCTGGAAAGGGGGAGAATGAGGAAAGACTAGTCGTGCCTATTTATAAGGAATGACTGATAAGTGGGCGCGAAAATCTAGCAGACCAAAACATAGTTATCTAGCTGTTTAGGTGCCTCGATTCTCGGGATAGATATTAAGATAAGGATCCCTTGAGATATGTTGGACAAAGTGTGAATTAAAGACGGATTACGTCATGGTGGGTTACCACAGATCCAGATGATCACATCATGGCGGGTTATAAAACTTTTGTACAAACGAAGAGCAGAAGATTTTTTCTAAGTGTTGAAGATTGACATGAACCAGTTCAAATCAATCTGGGGCCTAATGTTGGGGATATAACTATTAGGTATGACCCGCCCAGGAGGGGCCGTGTTATACCTATGACGATTCTTGAAGCCCAAGACGATGCTTGAAGATGGCGGTTCAGTTAAGGGCCCAAAGCCCAAAGGCGACTCGAGGCCCGTAGAGATAAACCAACATATGTATATAACTTGTATTGTAAGGCAGGAATAGAGAGAGACCGAGCCGGACACTGTTTATGAGCCGGCCGGGACTCTGTGAGCCGCTGGGCGTCGACCTCTGTATATTAAGGGACGACCCGGCGGCGGTTTAGGACAAGTAACACCAACTCGAGAACTTGGTCAAGCGGTTTTCGCTCCCTAGTAATCGAGACATAGCAATTCCACCTCAAACTGGATTAGGCTTTTACCTTCACCACAAGGAGCCGAACCAGTATAAACTCCTGTGTCCTTTGCCCATTTTAACCCCTTTAAGCTTCCTAGTTGTGATAGCTCCACGACTAAGTCCTTTCACTAGGACATCTAACGTGACAATTCCACGACAAGGTCCCTGTGCGATATCCATGGTTGTAGAACTCCAAGGTGCTATTACGTGCAGGTCATCAACACTCACCATTTTGTCTGATTCGGCCCATCTCATTGGCTTTTGGTCACCTTTTGAGGTCTTGGAGCGATTCCCACGAATAATGACCCCCGAGGTGCGTTCACGTGTAGGTCATCAACACTAGCAGTTTTGGACGATTTTGGCGCGTTTCGTGGACTATTACTCGCCATTTCGGGGTCTCGGAGCTATTTTTATGATTGATGAACCTCGGGGTGCATTTACCTCTCGGTCATCAACACTCGCAGGTTTGGCCGATTCTGGCCCGTTTAGTGGACTATTACTCACCGTTTTGGGGTCCCGAAGTGATTTTCTTGGTTTATGAACCCCAATGTGCGCTTACGTGCATGACATTAACACTCACCGTTTTGGGGTCCGGGAGTGATTTTTATGGTTGCTGAACCCCAAGGCGCGCTTACGTATCGTTCATCAACACCCACAGTTTTGACGATTCTGACCCATTTCATAGACTATTACTCACCGTTTTGGGGTAAGGAGCAATTTCGATGGTTAATGAACCTCGAGGTACGCTTACGTCCAGGTCATTAACACTCGCTGGTTTGGCCGATTCTGGCCCGTTTCGTGGACTATTACTCATCATTTTGGGGTCCCGGAGCGACTTTTATGGTTGCCGAAGCCCAAGGAGCGGTTACGTGTCGTTCATCAACACTCACCATTTTGGCTGATTCTGGCCCGTTTCATGGGCTATTACTCATCGATATGGGGTTCCGAAGCAATTTTTATGGTTACTGAACCCCAATGTGCGCTTACGTGTAGGTCATTAAAACTCGCAGTTTTGGCTGATTTTGGCCGGTTTCGTAGACTATTACTCACGGTTTTGGGGTCCCGAAGCTATTTTAATGGTTGCTGAACCCCAAGATGCGCTTACGTGTCATTCATCAGCACTTGCCGTTTTGGCCGATTCTGGCCCGTTTCATGGGCTATTACTCACCGTTTTGGGTCCCTGTGCGATTTCCATGGTTGTTGAACTCAAAGGTGCTATTACGTGCAGGTCATCGACAATCATCGTTTTGGCTGATTCAGCCCGTCTCATGGGCTATTGCTCACCTTTTTGAGGTCCTCGAGTGATTTCCATGATTAATGATCCCCGAGGTGCGTTCACGTGTAGGTCATCAACACTAGCAGTTTTAGCCGATTTTGGCGCGTTTCATGGACTATTGCTCACCATTTTGGGGTCTCGGAGCGATTTCCACGATTGATGAACCTCGGGGTGTATTTACCTATCGTTCATCAACACTCACAGGTCGCAAGTTTGGCTGGTTCTTGCCCGTTTCATGGACTATTACTCACCGTTTTGGGTTCCGAAGCAATTTTAATGGTTGTTGAACCCCAATATGCGCTTAGGTGTCATTCATCAACACTCGTTGTTTTGCCTGATTCTGGCCCGTTTCATGGGCTATTACTCACCGTTTTGGGGTCCCGGTGTGATTTCCATGGTTTTTGAACTCCAAGATGCGATTACGTGCAGGTCATCAACACTCGTCGTTTTGGCTGATTCTGGCCCATTTCGAGGACCATTTTGGGGTCCCGGAGCGATTTTTATGATTGCTAAACCCCAAGGTGTGCTTGCGTATCATTCATCAACACTCACCATTTTGGCCGATTCTAGCCTGTTTCAGGGGCTATTACTCATTTTTTTGGGGTCCCTGTGCGATTTCCATGGTTGTAGAACTCCAAGGTGCTATTTTGTGCAGGTCATCAACACTCGCCATTTTGTCTGATTTGGCCCATATCAAGGCCTATAGCTCACCTTTTGAGGTCCTGGAACGATTTCCATGATTAATGATCCCCGAGATGCATTTACGTGTAGGTCATCAACACTAGTAGTTTTGGCCGATTTTCGCGCGTTTCGTGGACTGTTACTCACCATTTGGGGGTCTTGGAGCGATTTTTATGATTGATGAACCTCGGGGTGCATTTACCTCCCGGTCACTCGCAGTTTTGGCCGATTCTGGCCCATTTCGTGGACTATTACTCATCATTTTGGGGTCCCGGAGCGATTTTTATGGTTGCCAAAGCCCAAGCTGCGCCTTACATGTCGTTCATCAACACTCGCCATTTTGGTCGATTCTGGCCCGTTCCATGGGCTATTACTCATTGTTTTGGGGTTTCGGAGCGATTTTTATGGTTACTGAACCCCAATGTGCGCTTACGTGTAGGTCATTAAAACTCGCAGTTTTGGCTAATTCTGACCTGTTTTGTGGACTATTACTCATGGTTTTGGGGTACCGAAGCTATTTTAATGGTTGCTGAACCCCAAGATGCGCTTACGTGTCATTCATCAACACTCGGCGTTTTGCCCGATTCTGGCCCATTTCATGGGCTATTACTCACCGTTTTGGGGTCCGTGTGCGATTTCCTTGGTTGTTGAACTCCAAGGTGCTATTACGTGCAGGTCATCGACAATCGCCGTTTTGGCTGATGGCCCGTCTCATGGGCTATTGCTCACCATTTTGAGGTCCTGGAGCGATTTCCACGATTAATGATCCCTGACATGCGTTTACGTGTAGGTCATCAACACTAGAAGTTTTGGCCGATTTAGGTGCGTTTCATGGACTATTACTCGCCATTTTGGGGTCTCGGAGCGATTTCCATGATTGATGAACCTCAGGGTGTATTTACCTATCGGTCATCAACACTCGCAGGTCACAAGTTTGGCTGATTCTTGCCCGTTTCATGGACTATTACTCACCGTTTTCGGGTCCTGAAGAGATTTTAATGGTTGCTGAACCCCAAGATGCGCTTACGTGTCATTCATCAACACTCGCTGTTTTGCCCGATTCTGGCCCGCTTCATGGGCTATTACTCACAGTTTTGGGGTCCCGATGCGATTTCCATGGTTTTTGAACTCCAAGATGCGATTACGTGTAGGTCATGAACATGCGCCATTTTGGCTGATTCTGGCCTGTTTCGAGGACCATTTTGGGGTCCCGGAGCGATTTTTATGATTGCTAAACCCCAAGGTGTGCTTACATATCGTTCATCAGCACTCTCCGTCTTGGCCGATTCTAGCCCGTTTCATGGGCTATTACTCACTGTTTTTGGGTCCCTGTGCGATTTCCATGGTTGTAGAACTCCAAGGTGCTATTACGTGCAGGTCATCAACACATATCGTTTGGGCTGATTCGGACAATCTCATGGGCTATTGCTCACCATTTTGGGGTCCCTGGGCGATTTTTATGGTTGTCGAAGCCCAAGGTGCCCTTATGTGTCGTTCATCAACACTCGCCATTTTGGCTGATTCTGGACTATTTCATGTTCTATTACTCACTGATTTGGGGTTCCGGAGCGATTTTTATGGTTAATGAACCCCAATGTGTGCTTACGTGTAGGTCATTAACCCTCGCAGTTTTGGCTGATTCTGGCCCGTTTCGTGGACTATTACTCACTGTTTTGGGGTCCCGAAGTGATTTTAATGGTTGTTGAACCCCAATATGTGCTTAGTGTCATTCATCAACACTCTCCATTTTGCCCGATTCTGGCCCGTTTCATGGGCTATTACTCACCGTTTTGGTGTCCCTATGCGATTTCCTTGGTGTTTGAACTCTGCTATTACGTGGAGGTCATCGACACTCGCCATTTTGGTTGATTCGGCCCGTCTCATGGGCTATTGCTCACCTTTATGAGGTCCTGGATCGATTTCCACGATTAATGATCCCCGAGGTGCGTTTATGTGTAGGTCATCAACACTAGTAGCTTTGGCCAATTTTGGCGCATTTTGTGGACTATTACTACCAATTTTCAGGTCTTCGAGCGATTTCCACGATTGATGAACCTCGGGGTGCATTTACCTATCGGTCATTAACACTCGCAGGTTTGACCGACTCTGGCCCGTTTCGTGGACTATTACTCACCGTTTTTGGGTCCCGTAGCGATTTTCTTGGTTTATGGACCCCAAGGTACGCTTACGTGCATGACATTAACACTCACCATTTTGGCTGATTCTGGCCCGTTTCGTGGACTATTACTCACCGTTTGGGGGTCCCAGAGCGATTTTCATGGTTGCTGAACCCCAAGGTGCGCTTACGTATCCTTCATCAACTCTCGCCGTTTAGACGATTCTGACCCGTTTCGTAGACTATTACTCACCGTTTTGGGGTAAGGAGCAATTTCCATGGTTATTGAACCCCGAGGTGCGCTTACGTGCAGGTTATTAACAGTCGCTATTTTGGCCGATTTTGGCCCGTTTCGTGGACTATTACTCACCATTTTGGGGTCCTAGAGCGGTTTTTATGATTGCTGAAGCCCGAGGTGCGCTTACATGTCGTTCATCAACACTCACCATTTTGGCAGATTCTGGCGCGTTTCATGGGCTATTACTCGTCGATTTTGGGTTCCGGAATGATTTTCATGGTTACCGAACCACAATGTGCGCTTACATGCACGTCATTAACACTCGTTGATTTGGCAAATTCTGGCCCATTTCTTGGACTATTACTCACCGTTTTGTGGTCCCGAAACGATTTTAATGGTTGCTGAACCCCAAGATGCGCTTACATGTCATTCATCAACACTCGATGTTGCCTATTATGGCCCGTTTCATGGGCTATTACTCACCGTTTTGGGGTCCCAGTACCATTTCCATGGGTTCTAAACTCCAAGTTGCGATTGCGTGTAGGACATCAACACTCGCCATTTTGGCTGATTTTGGCCCGTTTCGTGGACTATTACTCACCATTTTGCAGTCTCGGAGCGATTTTTATGATTGCTAAACCCCAAGGTGTGCTTACGTATCGTTCATCAACACTCGTCGTTTTGGCTGATTCTAGCCCGTTTCATTGGCTATTACTCTCCATTTTGGGGTCCCTGTGCGATTTCCATGGTTTTTGAACTCCAAGATGCGATTACGTGCAGGTCATCAGCATTCACCGTTTTGGCTGATTCTGTCCCGTTTCATGGACCATTTTGGGGTCCTGGAGCGATTTTTATGATTGCTAAACCCCAAGTGCTTATGTATCGTTCATCAACACTCGCAGTTTTGGCCGATTCTTGCCCGTTTCATGGGCTATTAATCACCGTTTTGGGGTCCTTGTGCGATTTCCATGGTTGTAGAACTCTGAGGTGCTATTACGTGCAGGTCATCAACACTCGCCATTTTAGCTGATTCGGCCCGTCTCATGGACTATTGCTCACCATTCAAGGTCCTGGAGCGATTTCCATGATTAATGATCCCCGAGCTGCGTTTACGTGTAGGTCATCAACACTAGCAGTTTTGGCCGATTTTCGCGCGTTTCGCGGACTATTACTCACTGTTTTGGAGTGCCAAAATGATTTTCTTGGTTGATGAACCCCAAGGTGCGCTTACATGAATGAGACTAACACTCGCCGTTTTGGCCGATTCTGGCCTATTTCGTGGACTATTACACATCATTTTGGGGTCCCGGGGCGATTTTTATGGTTGCTAAACCCCAATGTGCGCTTACGTATCGTTCATCAACACTCACCGTTTTGGCCGATTCTGACCCGTTTCATGGACTATTACTCACAGTTTTGGGGTAAGGAGCAATTTCCATGGTTACTGAACCCCGAGGTGCGCTTACGTGCAAGTCATTAACACTCGCTATATTGGCCGATTTAGGCCCGTTTCGTGGACTATTACTCACCATTTTGGGGTCCCGGAGCGATTTTTATGGTTGCTTGAGCCCAAGGTGCGCTTACGTGTCGTTCATCAACACTCGCCATTTTGGCCAATTCTGGCCCGTTTCATGGGCTATTACTCATCGATTTGGTGTCCCGGAGCGATTTTTATGATTGCTAAACCCCAAGTGTGCTTATGTATCATTCACCAATACTCGCCGTTTTGCCCGATTCTAGCTCGTTTCATGGGTTATGACTCATCGATTTGGGGTCCCGGAGCGATTCTTACGGTTACTGAACCCCAAGTTGCGCTTACCTGTCGGTCATCAACACTCGCCATTTTGGCCGATTCTGGCACATCTCATGGGTTATTTCTCACCGTTTTGGGGTCCCGGTGCGATTTACATGGTTTTTGAACTCCAAGGTGCTATTACGTGCAGGTCTTCGACACTCGCCATTTTGGCTAATGAACCCCGTCTCATGGGCAATTGCTCACCTTATTGAGGTCCTGGAGCGATTTCCACGATTAATAATCCCCGAGGTGCATTTACGTGTAGATCATCAACACTAGCAGTTTTGGCCAATTTTGGCGCATTTCGTGGACTATTAGTCCCCATTTTGAGGTCTTGGAGCGAGTTCCACCATTGATGAACCTCGGGGTGCATTTACCTATCGGTCATCAACACTCGCAGGTTTGGCTGATTCTGGCCCGTTTCGTGGACTATTACTCACCGTTTTGGGGTCCCGAAGCAATTTTAATGGTTGCTGAACCCCAAGATGCTTACATGTCATTCATCAACACTCTCCATTTTTCCCGATTCGGGCCCGTTTCATGGGCTATTACTCACCATTTTGGGGTCCCTGTGCGATTTCCTTGGTTGTTGAACTCCAAGGTGCTATTACATGCAGGTCATCGACACTCGCCGTTTTGGCTGATTCGGCCCGTCTCATGGGCAATTTCTCAACTTTTTGAGGTCCAGGAGCGATTTCCATGATTAATGATCCCCGAGGTGCGTTTACATGTAGGTCATCAACACTAACAGTTTTGGCCAATTTTGGCGCATTTCCTGGACTATTACTCACCATTTTGAGCTCTTGGAGCGATTTCCACCATTGATGAACCTAGGTTTGCATTTACCTATTGGTCATCAACACTCGAAGGTTTGGCCGATTCTTGCCTGTTTCGTGGACTATTACTCACCATTTTGGGGTCCCGAAGTGATTTTCTAGGTTTATGCACCCCACGGTGCGCTTACGTGCATGACATTAGCACTCGCCATTTTGGACGATTCTGGCCCGTTTCGTGGACTATTACTCACGTTTTGGGGTCCCGAAGCGATTTTTATGGTTGATGATCCCCAAGGTGCGCTTAAGTATCATTCATCAACACTCACCGTTTTGACGATTCTGACCCGTTTCATAGACTATTACTCACCGTTTTGGGGTAAGGAGCAATTTCCATGGTTACTGAACCCCGAGGTGCGCTTACGTGCAGGTTATTAACACTCACTATTTTGGCCGATTTTGGCCCGTTTCATGGACTATTACTCACCATTTTGGGGTCCCGTAGAGATTTTTATGGTTACTGAACCCCAAGTTGCGCTTACCTGTCAGTCATCAACACTTGCCGTTTTGGCCGACTCCGGCACGTTTCATGTGTTATTACTCACCGGTTTGGGGTCCCGGTGCAATTTCCAAGGTTTTTGAACTCCAAGGTGCTATTACGTGCAGGTCATCGACACTGGCCATTTTGGTTGATTCGGCCCGTCTCATGGGCTATTGCTCACCTTTTTGAGGTCCTGGAGCGATTTCCACGATTAACGATCCCCGAGGTGCGCTTACGTGTAGGTCATCAACACTAGCAGTTTTGGCCAATTTTGGCACATTTCGTGGACTATTACTCACCATTGTGAGGTCTTTGAGCGATTTCCATGATTGATGAACCTCGGGGTGCATTTGTCTATCGGTCCTCAACACTCACAGGTCTGGACTATTCTGGCCCGTTTCGTGGACTATTACCCACTGTCTTGGGGTCCCGAAGCAATTTTAATGGTTGATGAACCCCAAGATGTGCATATATGTCATTCATCAACACTCTCCGTTTTGCCCGATTCTGGCCCGTTTCATGGGCTATTACTCGCCGTTTTGGGGTCTCTGTGCGATTTCCTTGGTTGTTGAACTCCAAGGTGCTATTACGTGCAGGTCATCGACACTCGCCGTTTTGGCTGATTCGGCCCATCTCATGGGCAATTGCTCACCTTTTTGAGGTCCTGGAGCGATTTCCACGATTAATGATCCCCGAGGTGCGTTTACGTGTTGGTCATCAAGACTAACAGTTTTGGCCAATTTTGGCGCATTTCGTGGACTATTACTCACCATTTTGAGGTCTTGGTGCGATTTCCACGATTGATGAACCTCGGGGTGCATTTACCTATCGGTCATGAACACTCGCAGGTTTGGTCAATTCTGGCCCGTTTCGTGGACTATTACTCACCGTTTTGGTGTCCCGGAGGGATTTTCTTGGTTTATGCACCCCAAGGTGCGCTTACATGCATGACATTAACACTCGCCATTTGAAGGAAATATGCCCTAGAGGCAATAATAAAGTTATTATTTATTTCCTTATATCATGATAAATGTTTATTATTCATGCTAGAATTGTATTAACCGGAAACTTAGTACATGTGTGAATACATAGACAAAACCTATAGTTCCTACTATGCCTCTACTTGACTAGATCATTAATCAAAGATGGTTATGTTTTCTAACCATAGACATGTGTTGTCATTTGATGAACGGGATCACATGATTAGGAGAATGATGTGATGGACATGACCCATCCGTTATCTTAGCATTATGATCGTGTTAGTTTCATTGTTATTGCTTTCTTCATGACTTATACATGTTTCTATGACTATGAGATTATGTAACTCCCGTTTACCGGAGGAACACTATGTGTGCTAGCAAAGGTCACAACATAACTAGATGATTATAAAGGTGATCTACAGGTGTCTCCGAAGGTACTTGTTGAGTTGGCGTATTTCGAGATTAGGATTTGTCACTCCGATTGTCGGAGAGGTATCTCTGGGCCCTCTCGGTAATGCACATCACTATAAGCCTTGCAAGCAATGTGACTAATGAGTTAGTTGCGGGATGATGCATTACGGAACGAGTAAAGAGACTTGCTGGTAATGAGATTGAACTAGGTATTGAGATACCGATGATCGAATCTTGGGCAAGTCACATACCGATGACAAAGGGAACAACGTATGTTGTTGTGTGGTTTGACTGATAAAGATCTTCGTAGAATATGTAGGAGCCAATATGAGCATCCAGGTTCCACTATTGGTTATTGATCGGAAATGTGTCTCGGTCATGTCTACATAGTTCTCGAATCCGTAGGGTCTGCACGCTTAACGTTCGGTGATGATCTGTATTATGAGTTTATGTGTTTTGATGTACCGAAGGTAGTTCGGACTCCCAGATGAGATCGGGGACATGACGAGGAGTCTAGAAATGGTCGAGCCATAAAGATCGACATATTGTAAGGCTATATTCGGACATCAGAATGGTTCCTAGTGATTCGGGTAATTTTCTGAGTACCGGAGAGTTATGGGAATTCGCCGGGAGAAGTATTGGGCCTTATTGGGCCATACGGGAAAGAGAGTGGGGCTGCCTAGGGCAGGCCGTGCGACCCATGGGCCTAGTCCGAATTGGACTAGGGGGAGGGGCGGCGCCCCATGCTTCCTTCTCTTCTCTCTTCCCTTTCCTTCTCTCCTACTCCTACTACTTGGAAGGGGGGAATCCTACTCCCGGTGGGAGTAGGACTCCCCAGGGCGCGCCATAGTAAGGGTCGGCCCTCCTCCTCCTCCACTCCTTTATATACGAGGGAGGGAGCACCCCATGGACACACAAATTGATCTGTTGATCTATTCCAGCCGTGTGCGGTGCCCCATTCCATCATATTCCACCTCGGCCATATCGTGGTGGTGCTTAGGCGAAGCCTTGCGTCGGTAGCAACATCATCACCGTCACCACCCCGTCGTGCTGACGGAACTCTCCCGTGAAGCTCTGCTGGATCAGAGTTCGCGGGACATCATCGAGCTGAATGTGTGCCGAACTCGGAGCTGTCGTACGTTCGGTACTTGGATCGGTCAGATCGTGAAGACGTACGACTACATCAATTGCGTTGTGCTAACGCTTCCGCTTTCGGTCTACGAGGGTACAAGGACTCACTCTCCCCGCTCGTTGCTATGCATCACCATGATCTTGCGTGTACGTAGGAAATTTTTGAAAATACTACGTTACCCAACACCATTTTGGTCGATTCTGGCCCGTTTCGTGGACTATTACTCACAGTTTTGGGCTCCCAGAGTGATTTTTATGGTTGTTGAACCCCAAGGTGCGCTTACGTATTGTTCATCAACACTCACCGTTTTGACGATTTTGACCCGTTTCACAGACTATTACTCACCGTTTTGGGGGAAAGAGCAATTTCCATGGTTACTGAACCCCAAGGTGCGCTTACATGCAGGTTATTAACACTCGCTATTTTAGCCGATTTTTGCCTGTTTTGTGGACTATTACTTGCAATTTTGGGGTCCCGGAGCGGTTTTTATGATTGCTGAAGCCCGAGGTGCGCTTACATGTCGTTGATCAACACTCGCCATTTTGGCCGATTCTAGCCCGTTTCATGGGCTATTACTCATCGATTTGGGGTTCCAGAGCGATTTTCATGGTTACTAAACCCCAATGTGCGCTTACGTGCAGGTCATTAACACTCGTAGTTTTGTCCGATTCTGGCCCATTTCTTGGACTATTACTCACCGTTTTGGGGCCCGAGAGTGATTTTAATGGTTGCTAAACCCCAAGATGCGCTTACATGTGAGTCATCAACACTCATTGTTTTCCCCGATTTGGCCCGTTTCATGGGCTATTACTCACCGTTTTGGGGTCCTGGTGTCGTTTCCATGGTTTTTAAACTCCAAGGTGTGATTACGTGCAGGACATCAACACTGGCCGTTTTAGCTGATTGTGGCCCGTTTCGTGGACTATTACTCACGATTTTGCGGTCTCGGATCGATTTTTATGATTGCTAAAGCCCAGGGTGTACTTAGGTATCATTCATCAACACTCGCCGTTTTGGCCGATTCTAGCCCGTTTCATGGGCTATTACTCACCGTTTTGGGGTCCCTGTGTGATTTCCATCGTTGTTGAACTCCAAGGTGCTATTACGTGCAGGTCATCACCAATCACAATTTTGGCTGACTCGAACCGTCTCATAGCCTATTGCTCACCATTTTGAGGTCCTGGAGCGATTTCCACGATTAATGATCCCTGAGGTGCGTTTACGTGTAGGTCATCAACACTAGCAGTTTTGGCTGATTTTGGCGCGCTTCGTGGACTATTACTCACCATTTTGGGGTCTCGGAGCGATTTCCACGATTGATGAACCTCGGGGTGCATTTACCTATCGGTCATCAACACTCGCAGGTCGCAAGTTTGGCCGATTCTTTTGGTTTATGAACCCCAAGGAGCGCTTACGTGCTTGACATTAACACTCGCCATTTTGGCCGATTCTGGCCCATTTCGTGGACTATTACTCATCATTTTGGGGTCCCGGAGCGATTTTTTATTGTTGCTGAACTCCAAGGTGCGCTTATGTATCGTTCATCAACACTCATAGTTTTGGCTGATTCTGACCCGTTTCATGGACTATTACCCACCGTTTTGGGGTAAGGAGCAATTTCCATGGTTACTACCCCGAGGTGGGCTTACGTGCAGGTCATTAACACTCGCTATTTTGGCCAATTTTGGCCCGTTTCATGGACTATTACTCACCATTTTGGGGTCCCAGAGCGAATTTTATGGTTGTTGAAGGCCAAGGTGCGCTTACGTGTCGTTCATCAACATTCGCCATTTTGGCCGATTCTGGCCCGTTTCATGGGTTATTACTCATCGATTTGGGGTCCCGGAGTGATTTTTATGATTGCTAAACCCCAAGGCGTGCTTACGTATCATTCATCAATACTCGCCGTTTTGCCCGATTCTAGCCCGTTTCATGGGCTATTACTCACTGATTTCGGGTCCCGGAGCGATTTTTATGGTTACTGAACCCCAAGTTGCGCTTACCTGTCGGTCATCAACACTCGCTGTTTTGGCTGATTCTCGCCGTTTCATAGGTTGTTACTCACCGTTTTGGGGTCCCGGTGCGATTTTCATTGTTTTTGAACTCCAAGGTGCGATTACGTGCAGGTCATCAACACTCGCCTGTTTGGCTAATTTTGGTCCGTTTCCTGGACTATAGCTCACCATTTTGGGGTCCCGGAGCGATTTTTATGATTGTTAAACACCAAGGTGTGCTTATGTATCGTTCATCAACACTCGCCGTTTTGGCCGATTCAATCCCATTTCATGGGCTATTACTCACCGTTTTGGGGTCCCTGTGCGATTTCCATCGGTGTTGAACTTCAAGGTGCTATTATGTGCAGGTCATGAATACTCGCCGTTTTGGGCTATTACTCACCATTTTGAGGTCTTGGAGCGATTTCCACGATTAATGATCCCCGAGGCCTGTTTACGTGTAGGTCATCAACACCAGCAGTTTTGGCCGATTTTGGTGCGTTTCGTGGACTATTACTCACCATTTTGGGGGCTCGGAGCAATTTCCACGATTAATGAACCTCTAGGTGTATTTACCTATCGGTCATCAACACTCACAGGTTTGGACGATTCTGGACCGTTTCGTGTATTATTACTCGCCGTTTTGGGGTCCCGAAGCGATTTTCATGGATGATGAACCCCAAGGTGCGCTTACGTGCATGACATTAACACTCGTCGTTTTGGCCGATTCTGGCCCGATCCGTGGAATATTACTTACACTTTTGGGGTCCCAGAGCGATTTTTATGGTTGTTGAACCCTAAGGTGCGCTTACGTATCGTTCCTCAAAACTCACCATTTTGGACGATTCTGACCCGTTTAATAGTCCATGAAACGGGTCAGAATCAGCCAAAACGGTGAGTTTTGATGAACGATATGTAAGTGCAACTTCGGGTTCAGCAACCATAAAAATCGCAGAACGATAATAGTCCATGAAACGGGTCAGAATCGGCCAAAATGGTGAGTTTTGATGAACGATACGTAAGCGCACCTTGGGGTTCAGCAAACATAAAAATCGCTCTAGGACCCCAAAACGTTGATTAATACTCCACGAAACATGCAAAAATCGGCAAAAACGGCGAGTGTTAATGTCATGCACGTACCATTTTGGGGTAAGGAGCAATTTCCATGGTTACTGAACCCCGATGTGCGCTTACGTGCAAGTCATTAACACTCACCATTTTGGGGTCCCGGAGCAATTTTTACGGTTGCTGAAGCCCAAGGTGCGCTTACGTGTTGTTCATCAACACTCGCCATTTTGGCTGATTCTGGCCCGTTTCACGGGCTATTACTCATCGATTTGGGGTTCCGGAGCAATTTTTATGGTTACTGAACCCAATATGCGCTTACGTCCATGTTATTAACACTCGCCATTTTGGCCGATTCTGGCCCGTTTCGTGGATTATTACTCACCATTTTGGGGTCCCGCGGCGATTTTAATGGTTGTTGAACCCCAAGATGCGCTTACGTGTCATTCATCAGCACTCGCCGTTTTACCCGATTCTGGCCCCTTTCATGGGCTATTACTCACCGTTTTGGGGTCCCGGTGCGATTTCCATGGTTTTTGAACTCTAAGATGCGATTACGTGGAGGTCATCAACAGTCGCCGTTTTGGCTGATTCTGGCCCGTTTCGTGGACCATTTTGGGGTCCCGAAGCGATTTTTATGATTGCTAAACCCCAAGGTGTGCTTACGTATCGTTCATCAACACTCGCCGTTTTGGCCGATTCTAGCCCGTTTCATGTGCTATTACTCACTGTTTTGGGGTCCCTGTGCGATTTCCATGGTTGTTGAGCTCCAAGGTGCTATTACGTGCAGGACATCAACACTCGCCGTTTTGGCTGATTCAGACCGTCTCATGGGCTATTGCTCACCATTTTGAGATCCTGGAGCGATTTCCATGATTAATGATCCCCGAGATGCGTTTACGTGTAGGTCATCAATAGTAGCAGTTTTGGCCAATTTTGGCGTATTTCGTGGAATATTACTCACCGTTTTGGGGTCCCGACGCGATTTTCTTGGTTGATGAACCCCAAGGTGCGCTAATATGCATGACATTAACACTCGCAGTTTTGGCCGATTCTGGCCCATTTCGTGGACTATTACTCACCGTTTTGGGGTCCCGTAGCGATTTTTATGGTTGCTGAACCCCAAGGTGCGCTTACCTATCGTTCATCTACACTCACCATTTTGGCCGATTCTGACCCGTTCCCTGGACTACCACCCACCGTTTTGGGCTAAGGAGCAATTTCCATGGTTACTGAACCCCGAGGTGCGCTTATGTGTTGGTCATTAACACTCGCTATTTTGGCCGATTCTGGCCCATTTCGTGGACTATTAATCACCATTTTGGGGTCCCGGAGCGATTTTTATGGTTGCTAAAGCCCAAGGTGTGCTTACATGCCGTTCATCAACACTTGCCATTGTGGCCAATTCTGACCCGTTTCATGGGCAATTACTCATCGATTTAGGGTTCCAGAGCAATTTTTATGGTTACGGAACGCCAATGTGCGATTTCCATGATTAATGATCCCCGAGGTGCGTTTACGTGTAGGTCATCAACACTAGCAGTTTTGGCCGATTTTGACGCGTTTCGTGGACTATCTATTATATACTTAAAACAGAAGTAAAAGAAGTCATCACATTGATCCACATAGATTAAATTATCCTAGCCATTATTTTCTTATATTAACGGCTTAGATTTAATTTTGCAACGTTACATACAAATATTGTTGTAAACAACTAATTAGGCTGTCACGTACAAATATTTTTGACAAGATAATAAAACTAACTAGGAAGGATCGCTCCAAATTAGACAAGAAAACAAGTAATTTGGAAGGAGTAAACCGGAAATAAATCTGCTTGCATATGCGTACGTGCATAGGACTCTGAAAACCAAGACTAAGGACAAATGGATATAGCGTGAGGAAAACTTGACGTGAAGCACTAGGAAGCCGTATTAGATACGGCCGGCCAGCGAAAAAAAAGGATACGGTCGGCCATGTGATGTAAGAAACCTGAAGCAATCGTTTGGGCAATGCCATGCATGTAATTAGTGCCATCGTTACTAGAGAAGCCCATGCCAGACAATGCAAACAATATACCCCTTCTTACCAGCTTGAGAGAATGAAATTGTCACTCAATAGACGCTACCATGCCTCATTAAGTAACTAATGTTTTTAAGTCATATTTGTTGCGTTTTTTGTCTTCAGAAAATGCACTACAAAACAAAAGTTGCTTAACCGAGGACCTAAGAAAATCATATTTTAGTATGGACCAGCTCAAGACGTCATCGAGAAATTTTAATAATTTTATGTCCCAATATATGATTCTTCATTATACCAGCTACTAGATAGAATCGCATTTGCTAGGCTATGACTGAGTGTTTTTGGTTTTAGGGCCCCATGGAGCTCGATTTTTTTGTAAATTCCAGCATCAATCGTTTAAGTTTCCAAAATACTTAAAATAAATATATATAAGTACATGTAAAATTTTGATTACAAAATAGGTTTTGATGAGATCTATATAAAAAACAAAATCATGTATTTTTATAGTGAATACATGATTTTGTTATCTTTACGTGATCGCATATAATTACATGATTTTGTTATATTTGTGTGATCGTATATAATTGTTTTCGCCGTGAAACTTTGAAAACAAGTAGTATACATCCACAGATATGTGTATTATTTAAAAAGTTGAAACCTAAACTTTTGATTTTTGATTTTTTTTTTCAAATTTCAAGCTGCATGGCGATCAAGCTTCATTAGCTACTTCCGTTCGGCTTCACATAAGGGCGTGCATGCGTTTGTGAGATATATGTTTTTTGTGGGGTATATGCATATTTTTAATATTCTAGATGGAATATATATCATGCATGTGTGTAAGATCACTTGGCTATGAAGTAAATACGTATTTTTTTGTTACAAAATCCATTTGATTAAGAATGAATGGTTATATGGTGTTATGATATAATTTAGAACATCCAGTGGCTATAATAAAGGTCTACAAAATCATTTCCTCATTTTTTTGTATTTTTGTGATATTTTCTAGCATATTTTATTTTCACTGTCCGGGCAATACCAATAATTAGTGTTTTCGAATATACAACGACGGTTACTTAGAATTAGATGGTCAGGCTACACAAATAATTAAAGTGAGAGGACATTGTCACGATCATTTAGAAGCATGCATGCAAGGTCGATATCCATGATATTTGTTATCTAGAAAACAAATTGCACTTTGAACTATGGTGAGGCATATAGAGGAGGATAACATAATATTTAGGCATTTAATTATTGATGAAATGGTTTGGCGTGGTAGGAAGCTACCATCAATGCCATCAGTGACTTTTTGTCACACATGCGTCAATGACTTTAACAACAATAAAACATTTACCAAAAATATTTCACGAGTAATTTGATCATGTTTTCTCAGGACACGCATTCGAAATAAAATATTTATTATATTTTTAATGATCTATCAAGGGGGACTGACAAACAACAGATATCATGTCTTTGCATGGCAAGGTTCCAAATTTTTTTATCACATACCAGTTCAAAAATAATACAGTTAACAACAAACTTCCCAAATATTATCTCTTTCCTCGATATGCACATTTTAGCTTTTAATATAGCTTAATTACCAATGGAGAAATACTCGTGGAAATCTTTTTTAGTAATATAACAATTAGTGAATGGCACGATCAGAAGGTGTGGAAGCATATATATGGATATGTGGACATATGACATTGTGCTAATAGATAGTGGTGGAACAGATAATAATGTATGGTTGCCAGCATCAATGTTCTCATTTCCTCGGTAAAAATTCTAAAAGAATATTGGGAGCAAAGGTAAATGAATATCGATGAAAAGGTAAAACCATGAAATCTAGAGATTAGTACGAAAGCCAATAGTTTGGCATGGTGGGATACATGCCTTTGTTATTTTGATATTTCATTGTAGGGCAACCATATCATTAGCAACAACTTCATAGAAAATGTAGCAAAGTTCAATCATGCTTTATAATAGTATACATTTGAGCCATAATTTTTTTATATAAATACATATATAGAAATAGATCAAATGAACAAACATACGTAGGGCAAAACATGCAAAATGAATAAAGTTCTAAATGAAGTCTAGCCGCGCAAATGCACGGGTCACCCAGCTAGTTACTCACTGTTTTAGGGTCCCGAAGTGATTTTCTTAGTTGATGAACCCCAAGGTGCGCTTACAGGCATGACACTAACACTCGCCGCTTTGGCCGATTCTGGCCTGTTTCGTGGACTATTACTCATCATTTTGGGGTCCCGGAGCGATTTTTATGGTTGCTCAACCCCAAGGTGCGTTTACGTATCGTTCATCACCACTCACCGTTTTGGCCGATTCTGACCCGTTTTATGGACTATTACTCACCGTTTTGGGGTAAGGTGCAATTTCCATGGTTACTGAACCCCGAGGTGCGCTTACGTGCAGGTCAGTAACACTCGCTATTTTGCCCGATTCTGGCCCATTTCATGGGCTATTACTCACCGTTTTGGGGTCCCGGTGCGATTTCCATGGTTTTTGAACTCCAAGATGCATGACATTAACACTCTCCGTTTTGGCCGATTCTGGACCGTTTCGTGGACTATTACTAACTGCTTTGGGGTCCTGGAGCGATTTTTATTGTTGTTGAACCCCAAGGTGCGCTTATGTATCGTTCATCTACACTCACCATTTTGGCCGATTCTGACCCGTTCCCTGGACTAGTACTCACCGTTTTGGGGTAAGGAGCAATTTCCATGGTTACTGAACCCCGAGGTGCGCTTACGTGCAGGTCATTAACACTCGCTATTTTGGCAGATTCGAGCCCGTTTCGTGGACTATTACTCACCATTTTGTGGTCCCGGAGCAATTTTGATGGTTGCTAAAGCCCAAGGTGTGCTTACATGTCGTTCATCAACACTCGCCATTGTGGCCGATTCTGACCCATTTCATGGGCAATTACTCATGGATTTCGGGTTTCGAAGCAATTTTTAAGGTTATTGAGCCCCAATGTGCGATTTCCACGATTAATGATCCCCGAGGTGCGTTTATGTGTAGGTCATCAACACTAGCAGTTGAGGCCGATTTTGGCGCATTTTGTGGACTATTACTCACCATTTTGGGGTCCCGAAGCGATTTTCTTGGTTGATGAACCCCAAGGTGCGCTTACATGCATGACACTAACACTCGCCGTTTTGGCGATTCTGGCCTGTTTCGTGGACTATTACTCATCATTTTGGGGTCCCAGAGCGATTTTTATTGTTGCTAAACCCCAAGGTGCGTTTACGTATCGTTCATCACCACTCATCGTTTTGGCCGATTCTGACCCGTTTCATGGACTATTACTCACCGTTTTGGGGTAAGGAGCAATTTTCATGGTTACTGAACCCCGAGGTGCGCTTACGTGCAGGTCATTAACACTCACTATTTTTGCCAATTTTGGCCCGTTTCGTGGACTATTACTCACCATTTTGGGGTCCCGGAGCGATTTTTATGGTTGCTGAAGCCCAAGGTGCACTTACGTGTCGTTCATCAACACTTGCCACTTTGGCCGATTCTGGCCCATTTCATGGGCACTCACCGTTTTGGGGTCCCTGTGCGATTTCCATCGTTATTGAACTTCAAGGTGCTATTACGTGCAGGTCATGAACACTCGATGTTTTGGATGATTCGGCCCATTTCATGGGCTATTGCTCACCATTCTGAGGTCCTGGAGGGATTTCCACGATTAATGATCCCCGAGGTCCGTTTACGTGTAGGTCATCAACACTAGCAGATTTGGCCGATTTTCGTGCGTTTCGTGGACTATTACTCACCATTTTGGGGGCTCGGAGAAATTTCCACGATTAATGAACCTTGGGGTGTATTTACCTATCGGCCATCAAAATTCGCTGGTTTGGCCGATTGTGGCACGTTTCGTGTACTATTACTCACCGTTTCTGGGTCCCGAAGCAATTATCTTGGATGATGAACCCCATGGTGCGCTTACGTGCATGACATTAAAACTCACCGGTTTGGCTATTCTGGTCCATTTCATGGACTATTGCTCACCGTTTTGGGGTCCCAGAGTGATTTTTATGGTTGCTGAACCCTAAGGTGCGCTTATGTATCGTTCATTAAAACTCACCATTTTGGCCGATTCTGGCCCGTTTAATAGTCCATGAAACGGTTCAGAATCGGCCAAAACGATGAGTTTTGATGAACGATACGTATGCGCACCTTGGGATTCAGCAACCATAAAATCGCTTTGGGACCCCAAAACGGTAATAGTCCATGAAACGGGTCAGAATCGGCCAAAACGGTGAGTTTTGATGAACGATACATAAGCGCACCTTGGGGTTCAGCAACCATAAAAATCGCTCTCAGACACCAAAAAGGTGAGTAATAGTCCACGAAACAGGCCAGAATAGGCCAAAACGGCGAGTGTTAATGTCATATACGTACCATTTTGGAGTAAGGAGCAATTTCCATGGTTACAGAAACCCGAGGTGCGCTTACGTGCAGGTCATTAACACTCGCTATTTTGGCCGATTCTGGCCCGTTTCATGGACTATTACTCACCATTTTGGGCTCCCGGAGCGATTTTTACGGTTGCTGAAGCCCAAGGTGCGCTTATATGTCGTTCATCATCACTCGCCATTTTGGCCGCTTCTGGCCCTTTTCATGGGCAATTACTCATCGATTTGGGGTTCCGGAGCGATTTTCATGGTTACTGAACCCCAAGGTGCACTTACGTCCAAGTCATTAACACTCGCCATTTTGGCCGATTCTGGCCCGTTTCAGGGACTATTACTCACCGTTTTGGGGTCCCGGAGCGATTTTAATGGTTGTTGAACCCCAAGATGCGCTTACGTGTCATTCATCAACTCTCGCCGTTTTGCCCGATTCTGGCCCATTTCATGGGCTATTACTCACGGTTTTGGGGTCCCGGTGCGATTTCCATGGGTTTTGAACTCCAAGATGCGATTACATGCAGGTCATCAACACTCGTCATTTTGGGTGATTCTGGCCCGTTTCATGGACCATTTTGGGGTCCCGGAGCGATTTTTATGATTGCTAAACCCCAAGGTGTGCTTATGTATCGTTCGTCAACACATGCCGTTTTGGCCGATTGTAGCCCGTTTCATGTGCTATTACTCACCGTTTTGGAGTCCCTGTGCGATTTCCATGGTTGTTGAGCTCCAAGGTGCTATTACGTGCAGGTTATCAACACTCGCCGTTTTGGCTGATTCTGACCGTCTCGTGGGTTATTGCTCACCATTTTGAGGTCCTTGAGCGATTTCCATGATTAATGATCCCCGAGGTGCGTTTACGTATAGGTCATCAACACTAGTAGTTTTGGCCGATTTTGGCGCATTTCGTGGACTATTACTCACCGTTGTGGGGTCCCGAAGCGATTTTATTGGTTGATGAACCCCAAGGGGCGCTTACATGCATGACATTAACACTCGCGGTTTTGGCCGATTCTGGCCCGTTTCATGGACTATTACTCACCGCTTTGGGGTCCTGGAGCGATTTTATGGTTGCTGAACCCCAAAGTGCGCTTATGTATCGTTCATGTACACTCACCTTTGGCCAATTCTGACCCGTTCCCTGGACTATTACTCATCGTTTTGGGGTTAGGCGCAATTTCCATGGATACTGAACCCCGAGGTGCGCTTATGTGCAGGTCATTAACACTCACTATTTTAGCCGATTTGGGCCCGTTTCAAGGACTATTACTCACCATTTTGGGGACTCGGAGCGATTTTTATGGTTGCTAAAGCCCAAGGTGCGCTTACATGTCGTTCATCAACACTCGCCATTGTGGCCGATTCTGACCCGTTTCATGGACTATTACTCATCGATTTCGGGTCATTAGCACTCGTAGTTTTGTCCAATTTAGGCCTGTTTCGTGGACTATTACTCGTCGTTTTAGGGTCCCGAAGCGATTTTTTTGGTTGCTGAAGCCCAAGGTGTGCTTACGTGTCTTTTATCAACACTCGCCATTTTGGCCGATTCTAGCCCGTTTCATGGGATATTACTCATCGATTTGGGGTTCGGGAGAATTTTTATGGTTACTGAACCCCAATGTGCGCTTACGTGTAGGTCATTAACACTCGCCATTTTGGCCGATTCTGGCCCGTTTCGTGGACTATTACTCATCGTTCTGGGGTCCTGAAGCAATTTTAATGGTTCTTGAACCCCAAGATGCGCTTAAGTGTCATTCATCAACACTCGCCGTTTTGCCCGATTCTGGCCCGTTTCACGGGGTCCCGGTGCGATAACCATGGTTTTTCAACTCCAAGGTGCGATTACGTGCAGGTCATCAACACTTGCCGTTTTGGCTAATTCTGGCCCATTTCATGGATAATTTTGGGGTCCCAGAGCGATTTTTATGATTGCTAAACCCCAACCTGTGCTTACGCATCATTCATTAACACTCACCGTTTTGGCCGATTTAGGCCTGTTTCGTGGACTATTACTCACCGTTTTAGGGTCCTTGTACGATTTCCATGGTTGTAGAACTCCAAGGTGCTATTACGTGCAGGTCATCGACACTAGCCGTTTTGGCTGATTCGGCCTGTCTCATGGGCTATTGCTCACCGTTTTGAGGTCCTGGAGAGATTTCCATGATTAATGATCCCCGAGTGGCATTTACGTGTAGGTCATCAACACTAGCAGTTTTGGCTGATTTTGGCGCATTTCGTGGGCTATTACTCACCGTTTTGGGTCTTAGAGCGATTTCCACCATTGATGAACCTCGGTGTGCATTTACATCTTGGAGGTTTGACCGATTATGGACTGTTACGTGGACCCGAAGTGATTTTCTTGGTTGATGAACCCCACGGTGCGCTCAAGTGCATGATATTAACACTCACCATTTTGGCCGATTCTGGCCCATTTCATGGACTATTACTCACCGTTTTGGGGTCCCGGAGCGATTTTATGGTTGTTGAACCCCAAGGTGCGCTTACGTATCGTTCATCAACACTCACTGTTTTGGGGTCCCGAAGCGATTTTAATGGTTGCTGAACCCCAAGATGTGCTTAAGTGTCATTCATCAACACTCGCCGTTTTGCCCGATTCTGGCCCGTTTCATGGGCTATTACTCACCGTTTTGGGGTCCCGGTGCGATTTCCATGGTTGTAGAACTCCAAGGTGCTATTACGTGCAGGTCATCAACACTCGCCGTTTTGGCTGATTCTAGCCTGTTTCGTGGACCGTTTTGGGGTCCCGGAGTGATTTTTATGATTGCTAAACCCAAGGTGTGCTTACGCACCGTTCATTAACACTCGTCGTTTTGACTGATTCTAGCCCATTTCATGGGCTATTACTCACCATTTTGGGGTCCTTGTACGATTTCCATGGTTGTAGAACTCCAAGGTGCTATTATGTGCAGGTCATCAACACTCGCCGTTTTGGCTGATTTGGCCCGTCTCATGGGCTATTGCTCACGGTTTTGAGATCCTGGAGCGATTTCCACGATTAATGATCCCCGAGATGCGTTTACGTGTTGGTCATCAACACTAGCAGATTTGGCCGATCTTGGCGTGTTTCGTGGACTATTAGTCAGCATTTTGGGGTCTCGGAGTGATTTCCACGATTGATGAACCTCGGGGAGCATTTACCTATCCGTTATCAACACTCGTAGTTTGGCCGATTCTGGCCCGTTTCATGGACTATTACTCACCGTTTTGGGGTCCCGAAGTGATTTTCTTGGTTTATGAACCCCAAGGTGCGCTTACATGCATGACATTAACACTCGCCGTTTTGGCCGATTCTGGCCCGTTTCTTGGACTATTACTCACCGTTTTGGGGTCCCGGAGCGATTTTTCTGGTTGATGAACCCCAAGGTGCGCTTACGTATCGTTCATCAACACTCACCATTTTGGCCGATTCTTACCCGTTTCATGGACTATTACCCACCATTTTGGGGTAAGGAGCAATTTCCATGGTTACTGAACCCCGAGGTGCGCTTACGTGCAGGTCATTAACACTCGCTATTTTGGCTGGTCCTGGCCCGTTTCGTGGACTATTATTCATCATTTTTGGGTCCCGGAGCGATTTTTATGGCTGTTGAAGCCCAAGGTGTGCTTACCATTTTGGCCAATTCTGGCCCGTTTCATGGGCTATTACCCAGCGATTTGGGGTTCCGGAGCGATTTTTATGCTTACTGAACCCCAATGTGCGCTTACGTGCAGGCATTAACACTTGCCATTTTGGCCGATTCTGGCCCGTTTCATGGATTATTACTCACCGTTTTGGGGTCCCGATGCGATTTCCATGGTTTTCGAACTCCAAGATGCGATTACGTGCAGGTCAATAACACTCGCCGTTGTGGCTGATTCTAGCCCATTTTGTGGACTATTACTCACCATGCAGTCCCGGAGTGATTTTTATGATTGCTAAACCCCAAGGTGTGCTTACGTATCGTTCATGAACACTCGCCGTTTTGGCCGATTCTATCCCGTTTCATGGGCTATTACTCACCGTTTTGGGGTCCCTGTGCGATTTCCATGGTTGTTGAACTGCAAGGTTCTATTTTGTGCAAGTCATCAACACTCGCCGTTTCGGCTGATTCGGCCCGTCTCATGGGCTATTGCTCACGGTTTTGAGATCCTGGAGCGATTTCCACGATTAATGATCCCCGAGATGCGTTTACATGTTGGTCATCAACACTAGCAGATTTGGCCGATCTTGGCGTGTTCCGTGGACTATTAGTCAGCATTTTAGGGTCTCGCAGTGATTTCCACGATTGATGAACCTCGGGGTGCATTTACCTATCGGTCATCAACACTCGTAGGTTTGGCCGATTCTGGCCCATTTCATTGACTATTACTCACCGTTTTGGGGTCCCGAAGCGATTTTCTTGGTTTATGAACCCCAAGGTGCGCTTACATGAATGACATTAACACTCGCAGTTTTGGCCGATTCTGGCCCGTTTCTTGGACTATTACTCACCGTTTTGGGGTCCCGGAGCGATTTTTCTGGTTGCTGAACCCCAAGGTGCACTTACGTATCGTTCATCAACACTCACCATTTTGCCCGATTCTTACCCGTTTCATGGACTATTACCCACCATTTTGGGGTAAGGACCAATTTCCATGGTTACTAAACCCCGAGGTGCGCTTACGTGCAGGTCATTAACACTCGCTATTTTGGCTGGTCCTGGCCCGTTTCGTGGACTATTATTCATCATTTTCGGGTCCCGGAGCGATTTTTATGGCTGCTGAAGCCCAAGGTGCGCTTACCATTTTGGCCGATTCTGGCCCGTTTCATGGGCTATTACTCATCGGTTTGGGGTTCTGGAGCGATTTTTATGCTTACAGAACCCCCAATGTGCGCTTACGTGCAGGCATTAACACTTGCCATTTTGGCCGATTCTGGCCAGTTTCATGGATTATTACTCACCGTTTTGGGGTCCCGATGCGATTTCTATGGTTTTTGAACTCCAAGATGCGATTACGTGCAGGTCAATAACACTCGCCATTGTGGCTGATTCTAGCCCATTTTGTGGACTATTACTCACCATGCAGTCCCGGAGCGATTTTTATGATTGCTAAACCCCAAGGTGTCCTTACGTATCGTTCATGAACACTCGTCGTTTTGGCCGATTCTATCCCGTTTCATGGGCTATTACTCACCGTTTTGGGGTCCCTGTGCGATTTCCATGGTTGTTGAACTGCAAGGTTCTATTTTGTGCAAGTCATCAACACTCGGCGTTTCGGCAGATTCGGCCTCTCTCATGGGCTATTGCTCACCATTTTGAGGTCCTGGAGCGATTTCGACGCTTGATGATCCCCGAGGTGCGTTTACGTGTAGTTCATCAACACTTGCATGTTTTGGCCGATCTTGGCGTGTTTCGTGGACTATTAGTCAGCATTTTGGGGTCTCGGAGTGATTTCCACGATTGATGAACCTCGGGGTGCATTTACCTATCGGTCATCAACACTCGCAGGTTTGGCCGATTCTGGCCCGTTTCGTGGACTATTACTCACCGTTTTGGGGTCCCGAAGCGATTTTCTTGGTTTATGAACCCCAAGGTGCGCTTACATGAATGACATTAACACTCGCTGTTTTGGCCGATTCTGGCCCGTTTCTTGGACTATTACTCACCGTTTTGGGGTCCCGGAGCGATTTTTCTGGTTGCTGAACCCCAAGGTGTGCTTACGTATCGTTCATCAACACTCACCATTTTGGCCGATTCTTACCCGTTTCATGGACTATTACCCACCATTTTGGGGTAAGGAGCAATTTCCATGGTTACTAAACCCCGAGGTGCGCTTACGTGCAGGTCATTAACACTCGCTATTTTGGCTGGTCCTGGCCCGTTTCGTGGACTATTATTCATCATTTTCGGGTCCCGGAGCGATTTTTATGGCTGCTGAAGCCCAAGGTGCGCTTACCATTTTGGCCGATTCTGGCCCGTTTCATGGGCTATTACTCATCGGTTTGGGGTTCTGGAGCGATTTTTATGCTTACTGAACCACCAATGTGCGCTTACGTGCAGGCATTAACACTTGCCATTTTGGCCGATTCTGGCCAGTTTCATGGATTATTACTCACCGTTTTGGGGTCCCGATGCGATTTCTATGGTGTTTGAACTCCAAGATGCGATTACGTGCAGGTCAATAACACTCGCCGTTGTGGCTGATTCTAGCCCATTTTGTGGACTATTACTCACCATGCAGTCTCGGAGTGATTTTTATGATTGCTAAACCCCAAGGTGTGCTTACGTATCGTTCATGAACACTCGCCGTTTTGGCCGATTCTATCCCGTTTCATGGGCTATTACTCACCGTTTTGGGGTCCCTGTGCGATTTCCATGGTTGTTGAACTGCAAGGTTCTATTTTGTGCAAGTCATCAACACTCGCCGTTTCGGCAGATTCGGCCTGTCTCATGGGCCATTGCTCACCATTTTGAGGTCCTGGAGCGATTTCGACGCTTGATGATCCCCGAGCTGCGTTTACGTGTAGGTCATCAACACTTGCATGTTTTGGCCGATTTTTGCGCATTTTGTGAACTATTACTCACCATTTCGGGGTCTCAGAGTGATTTCCAGGATTGATGAATCTCGGGTGCATTTACTTATTGGTCATCAACACTCGCAGGTTTGGCCGATTCTGGCATGTTTCATGGACGATCCCCGAGGTGCGTTTACGTATAGGTCATCAACACTAGCAGTTTTGGCGATTTTGGCGCTTTTCATGGACTATTACTCACCATTTTGGGGTCTCGGAGCGATTTCCACGATTGATGTACCTCGGGGTGTATTTACCTGTCGGTCATCAACACTCGCAGGTCGCAGGTTTGGCCGATTCTGGCCCGTTTCATGGACTATTACTCACCATTTTGGGGTCTCGAAGAGATTTTCTTGGTTGATGAACCCCAAGGTGCGCTTACGTGCATGACATTAAACACTCGCCATTTTGGCCGATTCTGGCCTGTTTCATGGACTATTACTCACCGTTTTGGGGTCCCAAAGCGATTTTTATGGTTGCTGAACCCCCAAGGTGCGCTTACGTATCGTCCATCAAAACTCACCGTTTTGGCCGATTCTGACCCATTCCATGGACTATTACTCACTGTTTTGGGGTAAGGAGCAATTTCCATGGTTACTGAACCTAGAGGTGCGCTTACGTTCAGGTCTGTAACACTCGCTATTTTGGCCGATTCTGACCCGTTCCATGGACTATTACTTACCATTTTGGGGTCCCGGAGCGATTTTTATGGTTGCTGAAGCCCAAGGTGCGCTTACGTGTCGTTCATCAACACTCGCCATTTTGGCCGATTCTGGCCCGTTTCATGGGCTATTACTCATAGATTTGGGGTTCCGGAGCGATTTTTATAGTTACTGAACTCCAATGTGGGCTTACGTGCAGGTCATTAACACTCACCATTTTTGCCGATTCTAGCCCGTTTCATGTACTATTACTCACCTTTTTGGGGTCCCGAAGCGATTTTAATGGTTGTTGAACCCTAATAACCCACAAGTATAGGGGATCGCAACAGCTTTCGAGGGTAGAGTATTCAACCCAAATTTATTGACTCGACACAAGGGGAGCCAAAGAATATTCTCAAGTATTAGCAGTTGAGTTGCCAATTCAACCACACCTGGATAACTTAGTATCTACAGCAAGGTATTTAGTAGCAAAGTAGTGTGGAAGTAACAGTAACTGTGGCAAAAGTAACAGTAGCAGTTTTGTAGTAATTGTAACAATGGCAACGGTAAAGTAAGTAAGCAAAGAACAATATGTAAAAGCTCGTGGGCATTGGATCAGTGATGGATAATTATGTCGGATGTGATTCCTCATGTAATAGTTATAACATAGGGTGACACAGAACTAGCTCCAGTTCATCAATGTAATGTAGGCATGTATTCCGAATATAGTCATACGTGCTTATGGAAAAGAACTTACATAACATCTTTTGTCCTACCCTCCCGTGGCAGCGGGGTCCTATTAGAAACTAAGGGATATTAAGGCCTCCTTTTAATAGAGTACCGGATCAAAGCATTAACACTTAGTGAATACATGAACTCCACAAACTACGCTCATCGCCGGTAAGTATCCCCATTATTGTCACTTCGGGGTTAACGGATCATAACACATAATAGGTGACTATAGACTTGCAAGATAGGATCAAGAACTCACATATATTCATGAAAACATAATAGGTTCAGATCTAAAATCATGGCACTCGGACCCTAGTGACAAGCATTAAGAATAGCAAAGTCATAGCAACATCAATCTCAGAACATAGTGGATACTAGGGATCAAACCCTAACAAAACTAACTCGATTACATGGTAAATCTCATCCAACCCATCACCATCCAGCAAGCCTACGATGGAATTCCTCACACACGGCGGTGAGCATCATGAAATTTGTGATGGAGGATGGTTGATGATGACGATGGTGATGGATTCCCTCTCCGGAGCCCCGAACGAATTCCAGATCAGCCCTCTCGAGAGAGTTTAGGGCTTGGCGGTGGCTCCGTATCGTAAAACGCGATGAATCCTTCTCCCTGATTTTTTTCTCCCCGAACGTGAATATATGGAGTTGGAGTTGAGGTCGGTGGAGCACCAGGGGGCCCCCGAGGCAGGGGGCGCGCCCTAGGGGGGGCGCCCTCCACCCTCGTGGATAGGGTGTGGGGCCCCTGGCCTTGATTGTTTCGCCAGTATTTTTTATTAATTCCAAAAATAACTTCCGTGGAGTGTCAGGTCATTCCGAGAACTTTTATTTCTGCACAAAAATAACACCATGGCAGTTCTGCTGAAAACAGTGTCAGTCTGGGTTAGTTCCATTCAAATCATGCAAGTTAGTGTCCAAAACAAGGGCAAAAGTGTTTGGAAAAGTAGATACGACGGAGACGTAACAACTCCCCCAAGCTTAAACCTTTGCTTGTCCTCAAGCAATTCAGTTGATAAACTGAAAGTGATAAAGAAAAACTTTTACAAACTTTGTTTGCTCTTGTTGTTATAAATATGTAAAGCTAGCATTCAGGTTTTCAGCAAAGATTATGAACTAATGATATTCACAATAACACTTAGGTCTCATGTTTACTCATATCAATGGCATCATCAACTAGCGAGCAATAATAATAAAAATCGGATGACAACACTTTCTCAAAACAATCATAATATGATATAACAAGATGGTATCTCACTAGCCCTTTCTGAGACCGCAAAACATAAATGCAGAGCACCTTTAAAGATCAAGGACTCACTAAACATTGTAATTCATGGTAAAAGAGATCCAGTCATAGTCATACCCAATATAAACTAATAGTAATGCATGCAAATGACAGGGGTGCTATCCAACTGGTGCTTTGTAAATAAGAGGTTGATGACTCAACATAAAAGTAAATAGACAGGCCCTTCGCAGAGTGAAGCAGGGATTTGTAGAGGTGCTAGAGCTCGATTTTTTAAACAGAGATAATAATATTTTGGGTGGTATGCTTTCACTGTCAACATAACAACCAAGAGATCTCGATATCTTCCATGCTACATGCATTATAGGCGGTTCCCAAACAGAATGGTAAATTTTATACTCCCGCACCACCAACAATCATCAATCCATGGCTTTCCCGAAACAACGAGTGCCTCCAACTAACAACAATCCTAGGGGAGTTTTGTTTGCAATTATTTTGATTTGATTTGAGCATGGGACTGGGCATCCCGGTGACCATCCATTTTCTCGTGAATGAGGAGCGGGGTCCACTCCTCTTGAGAATAACCTGCCTAACATGGAAGATACCGACAACCCTAGTTAATACATGAGTTGTTCGAGCATACAAAAAAGAATTTCGTTTGAAGGTTTGGAGTTTTGCACATACAAATTTACTTGGAACGGCAGGTAGATACCGCATATAAGAAGGTATGGTGGACTCGTATGGAGTAACTTTGGGGTTTATGGAGTTTGGATGCACAAGCAGCATTCCCGCGTAGTACAAGTGAAGGCTGGAAGAAGATGGGAAGCGACCAACTAGAGAGCGACAACAGTCATGAACATGCATTAAAATTAATAGACACGGAGTGCAAGCATGATTAGGATATAATCTACCATGAACATAAATATCATGGAGGCTATGTTGATTTTGTTTCAACTACATGCATGAACATGTGCCAAGTCGAGTCACTCGAATCATTCAAAGGAGGATACCACCCTATCATACCACATCACAACCATTTTAATAGCATGTTGGCACGCAAGGTAAACCATTATAAACTCCTAGCTAATTAAGCATGTCAATTGTCATTGCAAACATTTTTATTCATAATAAGCTGAATCAGGAACGATGAACTAATCATATTTACAAAAACAAGATAGGTCGCGTTCATACCAGCTTCTCTCATCTCAATCAGTTCATCATATATCGTCATTATTGCCTTTCACTTGCACGACAGAACGGTGTGGATAATAATAATAGTGCAAGTGCATTGGACTAAGCTGGAATCTGCAAGCATTCAATTCAAGGGAGAAGACAAAGTAATATGGGCTCTTGGTTAAATCAATTAATTATGCATAAAAGAGCCACTCAACAATTTCATCAAGGTCTTCTCCTTCAGACCCGCAAATAAAAGAAAAGAAATAAAACTATTTACACGGGAAAGCTCCCAACAAGCAAAAGAAGAACAAGAAATATTTTTGGGTTTTATTTTAGTTATTACTACTACAGGCATGGAAAGTAAACTAGCTAAAAGCTATTACTAATTTTGTTTTGTTTTTATTAAGATTATTCAAACACACAAGAAGAAAACAAGAAAATAAACTAAACTAGCATTGATAGTACAATGAAAAAGTATGAGCACCAGCAACTAGAATGAATGTGTGAACATGAATGTAATGTCAGTGAGGAATACGTACTCCCCCAAGCTTAGGCTTTTGGCCTAAGTTGGTCTATGCCCAAGGGTCAGAGCTGCTCCCTCCGGTGTACCGAGGAGTGTCATTTGAGTACCACTGGCTGGCAATCTCCTCCGGATCCCACTGATAAAAGGACTGTCGATAAGGGTCAAGTGGTGGTTCCGGCTCAGGCTCTGGAGCCGATGTCTGGCCCCGGTAAGCGTAAACGGCCTCCGGCAAGATGAGAAACATGCTTGAAGATAAGTCAAACAAAGAGGGTGCAGGCAAGATAATAGTTTCACTGTGAGTCTTATTAAATCTCAAATTATACTTAAGCATCTTCTCATCATTTTTAACAATAAACTCATGTGCTACCATACTCTTATAATCTAAAAAGGTAGGGGTCAGCAGCTTTTCCTCTTTCTCATAATGCCTAATAGGTATCCTAAGGTGTTTAGCAAGGCATGAAGCATAGATACCTCCAAAGATGGGGCTTTTTTTATGGTTCAGACTTAGTCGTTTAGCAACAATAGCGCCTAAGCTAACAATGTTATCACGGAAAAGAGCATGTCATAGAATAACAATATCAGGAACACTCAGGTTTCCACAGTTCCCACGACCAATTAAGCATCTACTAGCGAATATTAGAAGTAACGTAGAACAGGAAAGTGTATGCCAGTGATTCTTGCATCGGAAACCTTCCTCGTTTCTCCTACAGTAATCATATCAATAAAACCATCCACATCTCTATGATGTGGTTCCTTTATGCTGCCCCCAAAGGGTATCTTGCAAACCGCTCAAAATTCATGTAATGACATCTCCCTAACCTCATCATATAAATGGAACTACACAGAAGGTGGTGATTTCTTAGCATGAAAGTAAAAAATTTGCACGAATGTATTTGTGAGTAAGAGATACTGTTCAAGCTGGTCGTGGAGGAAGTCGGTGAGGCCCGCATTATCAACCAAGGAATAAAAATCGTCATGAATCCCGGCTGCTCTCAAGAACTCATCACAAGGCCATTCACACGGCCGAACTTCAGCGACACGAGGGAGATTAAACTTGGGCTTATTATTCTCCTTGCTTTATTTATCCTTCGAGCCTTGGCTAGAAGAGCCCCTCAAAAATCTCTTCATCTTTTCCTGAGAATTTCTAAAAAATTTAGTAACTCAGAATAAAAGTAAACCTAACTCAATAAAATTGGTAGCAACTACTCCCACAAGTGCCTAGAGACTATATCATGCATTAGAACTACTTGGGACCAACTAAATTTGACATGCAAGCTTAAGAACAAGGTCACCTTAGCAACAAAAATTTGCAATGAATAAAGCACTAGAACAAAAACTAATTGGACCATTGGAGGAGTCACATATCAAAGAACAATCCCCCAAAGTATTTTTGTGAATGGAGCTTTGAGCAAGGAGATCGAAAGTGGCAGCAAAATGAGCTAGAACTCATGCTTGACCTGGTTGGTGATTTTTTTCGGAGGAAGAAGAAGAGCATGGGTGCAGGAATAAGTGGAGGGGAGCCACCAGGGGCCCACGAGGTAGGGGGCACGCCCTGGACCCTCGTAGCCAGGTGCTGGCTCCCTTTGGTGTGGTTCTCAGTGCCAGATATTCTCAAATATTCCAAAAAAGCATATTTAATTTGCAGGGCATTTGGAGAACTTTTATTTTCGGGGTATTTTTTATTACATGGATAATTCAGGAAATAGACGGAAAATATTATTTTTACTTTATTAAATCTAAATAACAGAAAGTAAAAAGAGGGTATAGAGAGTTGTGCCTTCTAACTTCATCCATCTCACACTCATCAAAAGGAATCCACTAACAAGGTTGATCAAGTCTTGTTAACAAACTCATTCCGAATCGCATGACACCGGAGAAATTTCAAAATGACACTAAGTTACCTCAATGGGGATATGTACGTCCCCAATATTAAGAATATCATACTTTTTCTTGACAGTAGGAAGAGGAAATTCAAAACCTCCAATAATAATTGATGGGGTTTTTCCAATAGAGTTTATACTGTGGACTTGAGGTTGTTTCCTCGGAAAGTGTACCGTATGATCATTACCATTAACATGAAAAGTGACATTGCCTTTGTTGCGATCAATAAAAGCCCCTGCAGTATTCAAGAAGGGTCTACCAAGGATAATCGACATACTACCGTCCTCGGGAATATCAAGAATGACAAAGTCTGTTAGGATAGTAACGTTTGAAACAACAACAGGCACGTCCTCACAAATACCGACAGGTATAGCAGTTGATTTATCGGCCATATGCAAGGCATGTCAGAAGGCTTCCATGCAAAAATGTTCCAATTCTCATGGATGAACTCGATGAGCGCGCTTTCCTATTTGGGATCCATGTCAGTCCCAATAGTGAACTGCTAAAATGAGTCGCCAGGGACAAAGTCAACTTGCTTTGTGTCTCTGACAGATTGAAACATGAGGGGCGGGTTAGACTCTATGGTGGGCTTCTTGAAAGTGATCATATCAGCTGGTCAATGTTGGACGTATAAAATTTTAACTCCTCTGCTGTGTAGGCCGACTTAGCATAAGCCACATCCCCTTCCTCACACTCACGAGCAATCTTTCTGTCCCCATTGACTATGATAGTACCCTTAGGTCCACGCTTCTTACCCTGCAAAAAAAAGGTCCAGGCATCTTGAGCTTCAGATACACATAACAGTGGCGAGCCATAAAACGGGCATAAGTCGGTCGTCCAAACAAGGCGTGATATGGACTTTTGATCTTGACCACCTCAAACGTCAGAAACTTAGTTATGTAATTATACTCATTGCCAAACGCAACCTCTAGCTTGATCCGCCCGATAGGATAAACAGATTTTCCAGGAACAATCCCATGGAAGATAGTCGATGGTGAAAGTTGTTTTTTCTGATAAATTCCTGCGCCTACAGGTTGTCGGATTTCGGGTTCCGGCAGACCCTTAAGGTTCGAACTCTGGCGTGCACGTGGAGATCACTCCTCTACCAACTCATGTCTCGTTGCCTCGCAAAGGATCTAGGCTACACGAAGAACAACACAAGGGACGCAAGGTTTATACTGGTTTAGGCCACCATTGTGGTGTAATACCCTACTCCAATGTGTGGTGTGTGGATTGCCTCAGGGGCTGATGATGAAAAATACAAAGGAAGAACAGCCTCGCGAGGGGAGGAGTTCTTGTTTTGGTGTGGGTGGTTCTGGCTAAGGTTCGATTGGTCGATCCCTACCTCGAGAATGGCTAGCCCTATTTATACAGCAAGTCCCTGGTCCTCTTCCCAAATATTGAGCGGGAAGGGCGCCAACAAATGGCCATTTTGAAGGGGAACATCTAGTACACTTATCCTGACCAAAGTTGGTCTTCGCCTGCCAAAGGCTTTGATGATGACGTCGTCCTGGGCTCCACGATGACCTCCATCCTACCGTTCTGCTGGTCTTGGTCTTGTTGCACCGAAATGGTAGCCTTTGCTTGATACCTTGGCCTGCGCTTGCCCCCTTTGCACCAAAGGGGAAACAAGGACACTGCGCAGGCCGACGCCCACCTGGCGCCCGCCTGGCTTCGGTCGTCATGGCTTGCATCACGGGCACCTCGTGAGGTACCCCGCCTTGATCTCTCCGCCTCCTCGCGAGCCAGCCTGACGAGGCTGCGCCTGAGGAAGCTTCCTGTCGTCCGCCCCGTGAGGCTTGGCCCCTCGCAAGGGTCTTGAGCTTGTATTAATGAAGATGGGCCGTACTAGGCCACTCCTTGAGCCACGCTGCAGGCCGCAGGCAGGCAAGTCTGGGTACCCCCGTTCCCAGAATGCCGACAGTAGCCCACGGGCCCAAGGCGCGCCCGAACTTGGCTTAGTAGAGAAGCGAAGGGGCAAGTGCGAAGCGCCGCGGGCCCCAACCGGCCTTGGGCGCTGCATGGCGGTTGATTGGACGTGGGCATCCCGCTTCCCTAGATGCCTCGGCAATCGTTCGACAAGAGAAGTCCCTGCATGCAAAACGGGTCATGATTACCTGTCATCATGGAGGCCGGCGGTTGGCCTCCTCCGGCTATAAGTACGGAGTGGCGCATGCCCTTCCAGTTCATCTCCCCTATCCTGCTCCTTCTTCTTTATCTCAGCAACAATGGTGCCGATTCGCTGGTTCTCCGCTGAAGAAAAGGGGAAGGCCCCCCGAGAGGGACCCGCCCACTCCCACCGAAGAAGCGGCCAGTCTTCTGCCGCCGAGATGAGGGCGCTCGGTAGGAGATGTCGAGGCCTTGGTGCGAGCGGCCTCCTCCTGGATATCCGCTGCCCTTGTATGCCCAGGCTGAGGGCCCTGGGGAAGAAGGCGTCAAGAGGCGCCGCCCGCATCGCCGGCGTCGCCGACGGATCACGGCTGTGCGCATCATCCCTCCTGGAGTCCATGCGGCGAACTCCTGCCGTGAGCTCGTGCTCCACGCCGCCATGCCTCCGAGCTCTTGGATCCGCCTTCCTGCATCCTTTACCTTCGAGATACCGCCGAGGGGGGCTCAGGAGCTCTAGCTACAGCACGCCGACTGCAGCGCCCCTGCGACCGAAGCGGAGGTCGACGTCGTCGCCCCTGGGAAGGTCTACATGACCCGAGGCTGGGGCGAGATCGCCAGGACCTGTCGATCGGAGGGGGCCCTCATGATCCACCTGGATTACGATGGCGCCTCCCTGATGCTCTTCAAGGTCGTCAACGAGGAAGGACACCGGCTGGAGTGCTGCCCCATAGGCAGCGGCCAGAGCTCCAGAGCGGCGAGGACCAGGCCTGCCGCCCGCCCTTCTAGCAGCTCCTCTGATGGCAGTGGGCGTGTCGGGGGGTCCAGCGACTCTTCCGGACTCTTCCTGACCCCGGTGACGAGCGACGACAGCCACGAGCCCCCGAGCTCGTGCCGTGCCCGAAGCAGGGCCGGCGCGTCCGGCGGTCGGCGCGGCTGATCTGGATGGGGTTGGCGCTGGCCTTGCACGGCCCACTGTTGATGATGGCGTCTGCCGTCGCGGTTCCTGTAGTTAGGACTCCTTAGGATTCGCGTCTTTTGTCCCTGCGAGGAACCAAGAACACACCCCGCGGGGGCTTGTAAGGTGCATGTAGTCTCTTTTGTTAATACGATCCTCATCGTGAAGCAGTGTGAGATGCTCGTCCCGTCTCAGCTTGGTCCCTCCTTTCTAACCTTGCGAGGGCTTGGTGCTCTGCGCCGACAGGTCCCGGTCCCCAGGAAGGCTTCAGCCGTCGCTGGTATGCCAGGTTGCGATGCCATGGTCAAGGACAGGAGGTGAGCGGCCCGAGGTCCAGCAAGAGCCCCCGAGGCGCGATGTTCGGGGGTCCCCTTTAGCGCTCAAGCAGCCACCGCTCGGTGAGAAAGGAGTGCAACGTTGCCATTACGGGGCTGCATTAGGTGCAAGGTTGGTGTTGCGATATCTAGTAGCTCCGGAGAATGACTTATCTCGGGATCTTGAAGCCACTTCTCGGCGCGGCGCCAGGCCCGCGCGTCAGCAGCTGAGGAGTTGCCTGGCGAGGTCCTCACAAGCCTCTTCCCTATCTCCTTTACTCCCCTTCATGCTCTACGTCCTCGGGTCCCGGCCCTCGAGTGAGCTCAGCCGTTGCTGGTATGCCAGGTCGCGATGCCGTGGTCAAGGCCAGGAGGTGACGGCTGGAGAGCCAGTAAGAGCCCGTGAGTCGCGATGCTCAGGCGCCCCCCCCCCTTTAACGTGCAAGTGGTTTGCGTGGGCGAGAGTGAAAGAGACACCGCGAAGAACTCGCCCGACGATGCTTCTTAGAGAGATCCTGCGAGCTAATCACAAGGAAAACGAGAGTTGCCGTTATAATTTCCAGCCAGCTACTGGTTGCTCTGGAGGGGTGACGAGGGCACTGAGGGCCTGGTGAGGTGGCGCCTTGCGGGGCTGCCGCGGCCAGAGCTCAGCCACTCAGGTTTGTCGACGTTGCAGGGACGGACCCATGCGCAAGCGTCGTTTCGTTGGGTAGCAGCTCCATGGGTTGGTGTCAATCGAGCGGGCGATTAAGTCAGGCAGGTTAAGAATGAATGGGTAAGTTAGTTTAGGCGGGTCAAATGCACGACCTGAATAGATGCGAGAAAGATGCATGCTGCTGGGTCAAGCCCGAGTTGCTTGGGGATAATGCAGCTTGTGGGGCCCCCCAACAAAGTAACCAAAAGGCATGAACAAAAGAGATACATGCCGTAGGGACGGGCCCACGCGGCCTGGGAATGATGCAGCCCTGGGGGTGCTCCCAGCTGAAAATGAAACTCGAAGGATGTCACATGATGATGTTGGAGATGAAGGAACACTGAAGTAGCGGACGACGTGCGCTGTGGAAGCCGATCCTCACGAGCCCCCAGGCCCAGGAGCCTCGGGAGGCTCAGGGGGCGCAGGCGTCTCCTCGAGGACCATGTCAGGACCCCGACTCAATGCCACATCGACCTAGCATGTAACACCTCATATCACTTTGCGGCCTCACGCACGGTATTCCCACGGGTGTCGCCTTACCTTTGCCCGGGACCGTTTGCGCCTTTTGGCACACGTATATGACAGTGTCGCTAGCATCCATATGATAAGGAGCCCGGGCTGACATGGCTAGTCGTAAACCCAAAGTGGCACAGACTTACAGGGACAGGCATCCATGACCCAGCATCGAACGTGTCGGTCATCAGCGAGTGAATCCAGGCTGTAGCACTGGGCTAGCAGGACTCCGGTGAACCGGGCTGTAGCGGGCTAACAGGACTCCGGTATTCATCGCGTGACATTTCCCCGAAGGGACAGACACAGGAACGAAGAAGGACACATGCCGGCCAGCCTAAGTGTCCCGGAGCAGTAGCAAGCTACCATGGCTCGGTGGAAACACTAGGAGACATTTCCCGGTAAGAGAGGCTACCAAGGATAAACAACTAGGTTGTCAGATCCCACACATACCAAGCATTTCAATAACATACACACAATATGCTCGATATGTGCAAATACAACATGGCATCACAACATGACTCTACAACTCAAGTAATTTATTCAATAGGCTCCGAGGAGCGAGACATTACAAACATGGGTCTCATGACCCAACAATCAGAGCATACAAGTCAAACACAAGCGGAAGCTATCATGTCTGAGTACAGACATCTATAAATGAAAAAGGCTGAGAAGCCTGACTATCTATCAGATCCTGCCGAGGGCACAAGATCGTAGCTGAGGTATCAAGCTAAACGTCGAAGTCCACGCGGAACTACTAGTGAGACCGAAGTCTCTCTGCAAAAACATAAAATAGGGAAACGTGAGTACAAATGTACCCAGCAAGACTTACATCAGAACTAACTACATGTGCATCATTATCAACAAAGGGGATGGTGGGGTTTAACTGCAGCAAGCCAGCTTTGACTCGGTGGCTATCCTGAACTACGACTACAAGTAACTCTTTTGAGGTGGCGCACACGAGTCCACATATTCACCATATCAATACACCACTATGGATCCGCTCCCGTCTCCCTACGAGAACGCCCTCCATAGCACTCACGCTTATCTTGCGTATTTTAGAGTATCCACTTTCACTTGTCTATGAACTGTACAAGGGGTCCAAGTTTCCATATCCGAGGAATCCGACTATTCGAATAGATGATGTTAACCCTGCAGGGGTGTACTTCTTCACACACGCTTTCGCCACTTATCGCCCTGTACACGTCATGTACCTCGGCAACCTTCAAGCGGAAGCCGGGCGAGGGAGTCGGCCACGACCTGACTAACCGAACAAGTCTCTAGTCCAGGTTTATCGCCTATTCGGGTTCCATCCGCAAGGAGATCCGGCCGGGGTGTCGCTCATGGCCCCAAACGATGTGAGCAGGGTTCCCAAGCCCACCATCCGGGTGCCACTTGGTACACCGTGCCACTGTGCCTAGTCTGTCCCAAGCCCACCTGTACCGGGTGCCACTTGGTAGACTACTAACACTACCTACAAACACCAGAAACTAGTTGCAACTCCTGGACAGAGATCAAGTTGATTAATAAGTCGAGAGGGGCACTTAAGCATTCCAATGTGTGGTAGTAGCTGGTCATGGATCACAAACACAGAACTCAGTTCCTGAGGACGGCTGCAATGAGACAACCCACCATGTACTCCTACATGGCCTCTCACCGCTACCTTTACCAAATCGTGTTCACACACTTAGCTCACACACAGTAGGACATGTTCACATGCCTCTGATTCATCCCCGATGAATCAGACCTGACTCAACTCTAAGCAGTAGCAGGCATGACAAACAAGCATGAATGAGTAGGCACATCAGGGCTCAAACAACTCCTACTCATGCTAGTGGGTTTCATCTATTTACTGTGGCAATGACAGGTCATGCAAAGGATAAAGGGGTTCAGCTACCGCAACAAGTAACAAATATATCGTTGTTGTCCTAATGCAGTAAAAGAGAGCAGGAGCGAGAGAGTGGGATTTTATCGGAATGAACAAGGGGGTTTTGCTTGCCTGGCACTTCTGAAGATAATATAGCTCTTCATCGGTGTCATCGATCACATCGTCGGTACACGTCTATCGAGAGGGGACAAATACCGGCAAAAACAGAAAAACAAGATCAATGCAATGCACAATATGATGCATGCTATGACATGGCAATATGAATGTGTTTTGGACTAATGCACCTAAAACCAGATTAAATGAAGTTGGTTTGAATCCAAGATTCAAATTCAAACTCCATATGTGGTTATTTAAATGTCATTCACTTCATTTGTCCTAAACAGTAGTGATAAGTTGTTCTAACATGCATGAAAATGGTACAGATGGATTCCTTGAATTTTTCTGATAATTTTTCATATATAAATTATTTAATTTGGAGTTACGGTTGAATTTCTATGATTTATTGAAGTTTTAGCTATTTTCTGGAATTTCCTGAATATGAATAAATACAGAAAAAGATTAAGTGCGTCAGCATGACATCGGGGTGACGTCATCAGGTCAAAGGCGCCAGCCCAGGTCAAACCTGACGGCTGGGACCCGCACGTCAGTGTAACAGGCAGGGACAGAGGCTGACTGGTGGGTCCGGTCAATGCTGACATGGCAAAGTCAACGGTGACAGGCGGGGCCCTCTGAGATTAGTGCTAATTTAACAGAGAGGTTAAACTAATTAATTTAGGCACAGGGGCCCACTTGGCAGTGGCTCTAGTGGGTGATTAGCGGGGTGTTTAAGCCCTAATTAAGTGGCCACGTCGGCGGCTAACCGCCGGTGACACACGGACGTGGCGGCGGCTCTCGTTCCGGCGATTCTGGCGACGAGAGGAGGCAGGTTGGTCTCTACGGACGCGTCGTGGTGAGGCGCGTCGTTTGGTAGCAGCGGGAGGTGCTGAGGTGGTCGGAATCAGCAACGGCGGCGAGCGAGGCGGCGGCCGGAGCTCGGGTGGGTGCGGGGTTAGCGCTGCGGCTTGCAAACAAGCTAGCTGCCACGCTAGCGTTGCTCCACAGGTCGTTGCGAGTGCAACGGACGCACGCGCGGGGCCATTTGGTCACCGGGGCTTCGCCGGCGACGAGCCCGCGCGGCGATGGCTACGGTAAGCAAGGGGGCGGCGGCTACGGCAACCAAACGGGGGCAGGGTTAGGGGAGAAATTACCGGGGGCTCACCACGGTCACGAAGAGATGCTCGGCGGTCTCGGGGCAGGCCGGACGGCGACGAATCGACGGCAGCGATCCTCGGTGGCCGAGGAGGGGAATGGCGGAGCTGGCGACATCCAGGGCTTCCGGCACCTTCTGTCTTGGTGAGGAGGAAGAGGGGGACGAGACGGGGCTTCTTGGCACGTCGGCGAGGCGAGGGGAGCACGGTGGCTGCGGCAATCGGCGTCGGTGGCGGCGGCTCCGTTCGGGTCCGAGGTGCGGAGCGAGAGGGAGAGCAGGAGAAGGGGATGAGCACGGGAGGGAGTTGAGAGAGGCCTGAGGGGGTGCATGGCATCCGTAGCGGCGTCGGAGTGGCAGCAGGCAGGCAGGAGGTGGCGTTGCGCGTGCGTGCGCGCCGCGGGCACACGCCCCTGTCCTACTGTCCCGAGGAGGAAGACGACAGGGAGGGCGCTGGTGGGCTGGGCCGGCCAGCTGCGGTGCTGGGCCAGATGGGGCGCTAGGTGGGGCTGCAGGTAAGTCCAGGAAAACCTTTCTCTCTCTTTTTTTATTTACTGTTTTCTATTTTTGTTCTGTTTTATTTAATTGGCACTGAATTTTAATTCAAACAGAATTTGAAAACAGTGCCAAAACTCCCCTGGATATTTTTAAGTCACTTAATGGACTTCTCCACATATACAAAAAATATCTCAGGTCATTTGAAAATATATTCATTATATATTATGAATATAACTCCAAATTCAAATAAAATATTGATTTAAAATCAGAGCCCAATAATTCCTTAGAAATGTCCCAAAATTTTGGTTTGATTTATAACTCTTGCCAAAATTGTCAGAGCTATTTCTAGGGCATTTTGGATTTACTGATTGCAATTTTAGGGTTTCTTGCCCCTCTTTATTTAGGGTTTTGAGGCTTCCAATTCCCTCAGTTCAAATTTCAGAATTTAAACATGATGCACACACCAGGCAGCACCAGAAGCTAGGGATGTGACAACTCACCCCCACTAAACAAGAATCTCGTCTCGAGATTCAAGCGTAGGGTAGGATGAAGGGGAAACGCAAACTAGTACAATCTTCACGATCCAGGTTGCACTTCAAATGAACGTTGATTTGAACACCATCTTTGTCTTGTCGTCTTGCTCTGAGAACTCCAGCTAATCATGACAAGAAGAGGAAAGGAAAACTCTGGAAGGATCGGTCTTCTCGAAGGTCGAACAACTCAGGATTAACTCCCGGAATGTGACATAGCAACATCTCTCGAGCTGAGAGACGAAGCATACCTCTAGAGGGATGGAGTGGAGCAGGTGACGAGGTTCACTAGGTAGACAACAATTCCAGACTTAAGAATGTGGCGATCGGTTGTCAACGTAGCAAGGAGTTGAATTGCCATGATACCACGATGAAACATCCTGGAGAAGGGTGATTCGTAGATTATTATCTTAAGTGGCAAAAAGAATTACCTTTGATATAGAGATCATTGAGACTCTCTATATCAGCCTAAGGCAAATCACAGCAATCGATTGGCGGGGGTCGGTAGAATGGCATACTCGGACTTGGATGATGTGGATTACCTTGTTGAAGACAACGTAATGGATGAATTTACTTACCACCGGAGATGGAAGAGACCCATGGTAGAATGGCACATTGGCGGTGCAAGCTAGGAACAAAATGCAAATGCTGGGAATGATTCTGGTAACTGGGGAAGAACCCAACAACAGAGAGTGAATTCACTGTTTGAAAAGATCATAGCATTTGCTGAGGATACTGAGAGCAAACCCAGTTAGTGCCGATGATAACACCTAGCGCTAGTGCGTGCTCTCAAGAACTTGAGCATTTCCATATTCATCAAGGTTTTACCAACATCCGTGTCAAGGATCCTGGCAACACAACATACCACCATGATGAACAACGATGGACGATGCAGAGGCATAGGAGGATAACATCAACTCAGATTTCACCCTAGCGAGGCCAAGGAAACAAAATCTGGATGATCGACCGAGAGACATTTAGCACTCCGCTTCTAATGTTCTCCTTGACGTGCTAGTGTAACCTATTCATAGATATGGTTTGATAACTAGAACATCAAGTAAAGGTCGGACTTCGGGAGCAATAGAATCCATAAGGAACAGTTACGGAGGTAAATCCTACGAAATCCTTATGGGGAGGTGGCCAACTTCCTCAAACAAGATACTACAATAATAGGTCTTCCGGCTGGGTGTGTTGGCCACGACATCCACTTTACCGGTTATCGAGGGACCAATATTATAGTTCTTGGGAAATGTTCCAACCATCATATCTGCCTGAGATTCAGATCTGGTTGGTGCCAGGTTATTCCAGACTCATCGAGTCTAGGAAGAAAAATGAAAGTTTGCAACACAAATCGACGAGATGACGTTGCGAGATTCTCAGGAAATGAACTACGATAGCAAGCTCCAAAACATGAGCTGGTTCTGCTACAAACATGTGAACACGTTGTTCCAGACAAGCATGCCCACATGGTAGTCTTACAATAAAACACTACCGAGTTCTGGTGGGGAACCATCATCGAGGATATCGAAGTCTTTACGCAAGTCCATGGATTAGATCCCAAGCATAGACTTCTTTTCCTTGAACGAGTCAATCAGTGGCTTGGTGTGCTAGGATATACATATGGAATGAAGATGATCAGTCTAACAGACCACAGAATTCTTCGCACGTGCATGACCGACTTGGGATGATTCCAAAGGAGCAAAAACAAACTTTCTTGAATTCACGACGGCAACTTACATCAAAATGCACGTGAATCAAAGGAAGTCACTCCTTTCATCAAACAAGTACTTCATGAGCTAGCATGAAGAAAATGCTTTCAAAAGTTTCCAACACTAACTTAATGTTCAACAACATCATGGAGGAGATAAGGATGTTGTCAATGGGCTCAACAACAACTCATCGGAATTTCCATATCACTGGACTTCCACCATCGTGTGAACACGGTGATAGCATTGGTCAGCCCCAAAAGATATAATGGTGTATGCTCGAGGGATCAACCACGAGTAAGACAACATTACGAACATCGTTGGTTCTGACTTGATTTGACGATAGCCCACACTCAAATCAAAGGATTGATAAGACAATAGGTTCAGCAACTGATCACAGGGACCAATCGATGAAGATATCATCTTTCTTCAACACACACTACACAAGAATATCCCTTTGGAACAAACTAAGTCAGGCAAGCTTTTATCTTCCAACTCTCCAAGTTGTTGTCTAGCTTAACCAACTAGCTCAGGGATATCTAACACCGATTCTTGGAGAGAAGGTAGTTCACAAGAAACCAACTTGATCACGAGCTCAACATAACAGTCAGGGGACAACCTGGTAATACTTCCGAGAAGATATTCGGAAAATCACGAACCATCGGTATGTTACTAAGCTCGAGAACAATCTTACTTTTCAGGGCAAGACGATATGATCAAATAAGCAAGGATTGGCACTATCCTAACTCACTGATCGGAGAGTGCACCGAGAACAAGGACTAGGTAGCATGATCAACCTTAGAATGATGATTCAAAACCAACACGCTAAGAAAGAAATTATTGTCCATTAACTACCAAGCAACAAGGTTGCTAGGAGTATTGAATTCACACATCACGATTCACTTGTCGGCATTCCGGTTGCGACAACACGGAACCGAGGGATGAATAATGATGGCGAGAAGTATCACTACATCAAGAATTCACAAGAGCCGGTGCAATCCTCATGAAAATCCTGACATAAGGACGGTAATACTTCAGGGTAGAACAGAATCAAAAGCTGGGCTGGCATTTTGATCTGCGGAGCACAATTGCTTTGACCCAATCCTAGATATGGATGAGGTACTGGAGTTTGTTTCTCCAAGTCATTCGGGACAAAATGGCTTGACGGACCACAAGAGTAATAGGCATCGATAAACGAACGTACGCATGCTCTTGACTATCAATTGATAGGCGAGGGTCAGAGGACAACTAAAGAGGGACAACTCAAAGGAACATACAATTTTCTGAGTTGTGGATGCATGGTTTAGCATGTCGAACGAAGTTCAACATATTTCTTCCGGATAACCCATGCAGAAAGGTAGAACTGGCAGAGCCACAATATATAATGGAGAACTCATCAAGAATAATCATGTTGTGATATTTCAGTTCAACGTGGAACTTCTGCCATAAGTAGTTCATGGTATTTGGAAGAAGAAGATACCACGGACTTCAAGGACTATCGCAAAGGTTACTAATATCCTAAGGGAACTAGCAACACTATCAACATGAAGTAGGTAGAGTGAATCTCGGGTTCAGAACCCAGGAGTAGAATACCTACTACTAAGTAGCACCACGGGATGCTTTCGAGAATGATGGCCAGAATCTTCACACTGGGAACACAAAACATTGCTAGGTTACTAGGTGACTCCCTAAAACACCTAGGGTCGTAATAATTATTCCAACATATATGTCGAGACAAAAAAGTACCTCAACTCACTAATTTGTGTGATTAATCTGGCCCATGGGAACATTGAAACGGGAAGAAAGGATTTGCAAATGCATCAGACTACTTAGAAACCTGGGATGACTCGGACAGCATAACGGCTGTAAATGCTCAGAAAAGATTTGAGACATTCACAAAAATGGTGGCATAACCACTTAGAAGCACAATATCAAGGTTTCGAGATCAACAATTAACATACGGAAGTAGTAGGAACTGAACTGAGACTTAAATCCAATAATCTTATAAGTCCACTGATTAGTAACACGTGATCCTAATAGAAAGAAGAGATAGCCTAGTTCTTAATCCCCGTAGAAGAGAAGATGATGACTCAGATCAGAAGGCCATGAGGTATAAGGAGTAAAAAGAGCCTTACGTTCCATCCTACAATCAATTCCCTTATATAACTAAAGAATTTCTAGACTCAACTTCGACCAGTTTGGCTTGGTAATCCTACAGTCAGTCAAGCTCTGATACCAACGCTGTCAGGACCCCGACTCAATGCCACATCGACCTAGCATGTAACACCTCATATCACTTTGCGGCCTCACGCACGGTATTCCCACGGGTGTCGCCTTACCTTTGCCCGGGACCGTTTGCTCCTTTTGGCACACGTATATGACAGTGTCGCTAGCATCCATATGATAAGGAGCCCGGGCTGACATGGCTAGTCGTAAACCCAAAGTGGCACAGACTTACAGGGACAGGCATCCATGACCCAGCATCGAACGTGTCGGTCATCAGCGAGTGAATCCAGGCTGTAGCACTGGGCTAGCAGGACTCCGGTGAACCGGGCTGTAGCGGGCTAACAGGACTCCGGTATTCATCGCGTGACATTTCCCCGAAGGGACAGACACAGGAACGAAGAAGGACACATGCCGGCCAGCCTAAGTGTCCCGGAGCAGTAGCAAGCTACCATGGCTCGGTGGAAACACTAGGAGACATTTCCCGGTAAGAGAGGCTACCAAGGATAAACAACTAGGTTGTCAGATCCCACACATACCAAGCATTTCAATAACATACACACAATATGCTCGATATGTGCAAATACAACATGGCATCACAACATGACTCTACAACTCAAGTAATTTATTCAATAGGCTCCGAGGAGCGAGACATTACAAACATGGGTCTCATGACCCAACAATCAGAGCATACAAGTCAAACACAAGCGGAAGCTATCATGTCTGAGTACAGACATCTATAAATGAAAAAGGCTGAGAAGCCTGACTATCTATCAGATCCTGCCGAGGGCACAAGATCGTAGCTGAGGTATCAAGCTAAACGTCGAAGTCCACGCGGAACTACTAGTGAGACCGAAGTCTCTCTGCAAAAACATAAAATAGGGAAACGTGAGTACAAATGTACCCAGCAAGACTTACATCAGAACTAACTACATGTGCATCATTATCAACAAAGGGGATGGTGGGGTTTAACTTCAGCAAGCCAGCTTTGACTCGGTGGCTATCCTGAACTACGACTGCAAGTAACTCTTTTGAGGTGGCGCACACGAGTCCACATATTCACCATATCAATACACCACTATGGATCCGCTCCTGTCTCCCTACGAGAACGCCCTCCATAGCACTCACGCTTATCTTGCGTATTTTAGAGTATCCACTTTCACTTGTCTATGAACTGTACAAGGGGTCCAAGTTTCCATATCCGAGGAATCCGACTATTCGAATAGATGATGTTAACCCTGCAGGGGTGTACTTCTTCACACACGCTTTCGCCACTTATCGCCCTGTACACGTCATGTACCTCGGCAACCTTCAAGCGGAAGTCGGGCGAGGGAGTCGGCCACGACCTGACTAACCGAACAAGTCTCTAGTCCAGGTTTATCGCCTATTCGGGTTCCATCCGCAAGGAGATCCAGCCGGGGTGTCGCTCACGGCCCCAAACGATGTGAGCAGGGTTCCCAAGCCCACCATCCGGGTGCCACTTGGTACACCGTGCCACTGTGCCTAGTCTGTCCCAAGCCCACCTGTACCGGGTGCCACTTGGTAGACTACTAACACTACCTACAAACACCAGAAACTAGTTGCAACTCCTGGACAGAGATCAAGTTGATTAATAAGTCGAGAGGGGCACTTAAGCATTCCAATGTGTGGTAGTAGCTGGTCATGGATCACAAACACAGAACTCAGTTCCTGAGGACGGCTGCAATGAGACAACCCACCATGTACTCCTACATGGCCTCTCACCGCTACCTTTACCAAATCGTGTTCACACACTTAGCTCACACATAGTAGGACATGTTCACACGCCTCTGATTCATCCCCGATGAATCAGACCTGACTCAACTCTAAGCAGTAGCAGGCATGACAAACAAGCATGAATGAGTAGGCACAACAGGGCTCAAACAATTCCTACTCATACTAGTGGGTTTCATCTATTTACTGTGGAATGACAGGTCATGCAAAGGATAAAGGGGTTCAGCTACCGCAGCAGGTAACAGATGAATCGTTGTTGTCCTAATGCAGTAAAAGAGAGCAGGAGCGAGAGAGTAGGATTGTATCGGAATGAACAAGGGGGAGGAGGTGGGCTGGGCCGGCCAGGTGGGGGGGGGGAGCTGGGCCGGCTACAGGTAAGTGGCCCAGGTACTTCCTTCTCTCTCTCTCTCTTTTATTTCTATTTCAGTTCTGTTTTCTTTTTTTTTAATTCTTTTGCCACTGTTTTGAATTAAAATAATAATTCAAACAATGCCAAAGCTCCTCTGAATATTTTATATTGCTAGATGGACTTTTCCAAAAGCTTATAAAATATTTCAGGGGGTATTTGAAATTATATTCTAATTATATGAATATAATTCAAATTCAAATAGCTAATGAATTAAATCCAAAGTCCCAAAAATAAATCCTTAAAAATGTTCAATATTTTGGTTGGGACCAGAACCCTTACCAAAAATTATCAAACATTTAAGAAGAGCCTTTTGGAGCAATGAATGAGATTTCTAGGGTTTTTGCCCCTCTTTTATTTAGGGTTTTGAGGCTTCCAATATTCCTCAATTCAAGTTTCAAAAATATAGACATGATGCACACATGAAGCTAGCCTAGAGCAATGCCAGAAGCTAGGGATGTGACAACTCACCCCCACTAAACAAGAATCTCGTCTCGAGATTCAAGCGTAGGGTAGGATGAAGGGGAAACGCAAACTAGTACAATCTTCACGATCCAGGGTGCACTTCAGTTGAACGTTGATTCATTCACCATCATTGTCTTGATGTCTTGTTCTGAGAACTCCAGTTATTATGACAATGAGAGGAGAAGGAGACTCTAGAAGGATCGATCTTCTTGAAGGTCGAACAACTCAGGATTAACTCACAGAATGAGACATAGCAACATCTCTCGAGCTGAGAGACGAAGCACGCACCCATAGGAATGGAGTGAAGCAGATGACAAGGGTTCACTAGGTAGACAACAATTCCACACCTAAGAGGGTGGTGAACGGTTGTCAACGTAGCGAGGAGTTGAGTTGCCATGATACCACAACGAGACACCTTCGGAACCGTGACTCGTAAATATCTCCCCTTAAGTGGCAAAAGAATTACCTTTGATTCAGAGATCATTGAAACTCTTTATACCAGCTTAAGGCACTATGACTCTATGACAACATGGCATCACAACATGACTCTATGACTCAAGTAATCTATTCAATAGGCTCCGAGGAGCGAGATATTACAAACATGGGTCTCATGACCCAACATTCAGAGCATACAAATCAAGCACAAGCGGAAGCTATCATGTCTGAGTACAGACATCTATAAATGAAAAAGGCTGAGAAGCCTGACTATCTACCAAATCCTGCCGAGGCACAAGATCGTAGCTGAGGTAACAAGCTAAACGTCGAAGACCACGCGGAAATACTAGTGAGACTGAAGTCTCTCTGCAAAAACATAAAATAGGCAAACGTGAGTACAAATGTACCCAGCAAGACTTACATCAGAACTATCTACGTATGCATCATTATCAACAAAGGGGATGGTGGGGTTTAACTGCAGCAAGCCAGCTTTGACTCGGTGGCTATCCTGAACTACAACTGCAAGTAACTCTTTTGAGGTGGCGCACACGAGTCCACATATTCACCATATCAATACACCACTATGGATCCGCTCTCGTCTCCCTACGAGAACGCCATCCATAGCACTCACGCTTATCTTGCGCATTTTAAAGTATCCACTTTCACTTGTCTATGAACTGATATAAGCAACCCAGAAGTCCTTTACCGCGGACACGGCTATTCGAATAGATGATATTAACCCTGCAGGGGTGTACTTCTTCATACATGTTTCCACCACTTAGCGTCTGCACACGACATGTGCTCGGCAGACTTCAAGCGAAAGCCGACGTGGGTGTAGACCACGACCTACCTAAACACTCAAGTCTCTAGTCCAGGTTTATCGCCTATTCGGGTTCCATCCATGAGGAGATCCGGCCGGAGTTTCGCTCACAGCCCCAAACGATGTGAACAGGGTTCCGTGACACCAAACGGGCGCCCGGTATACCCGGCCACGTGCCTACCGCATCACAGCCCACCCCTCCGGTCAGCGCTGTGCACGGCCTCCAGCATACTACAAACACCAGAAACTACTTGCAACTCCTGGACAGAGGACTTGGGTGAATAAGAAGTCGAGCGGGGTCATATTTCAGGGCCCAATGTATGGTAGTAGCTGAATCATGGATCACAAACACAGAACTCAGTTCCTAAGGACGACTTCAATGAGACAACCCACCATGTACTCCTACATGGCCTCTCACCGCTACCTTTACCAAATCGTGTTCACACACTTAGCTCACACACAGTAGGACATGTTCACACGCCTCTGATTCATCCCCGATGAATCAGACCTGACTCAACTCTAAGCAGTAGCAGGCATGACAAACAAGCATGAATGAGTAGGCACATCAGGGCTCAAACAACTCCTACTCATGCTAGTGGGTTTCATCTATTTACTGTGGCAATGACAGGTCATGCAAAGGATAAAGGGGTTCAGCTACCGCAACAAGTAACAAATATATCGTTGTTGTCCTAATGCAGTAAAAGAGAGCAGGAGCGAGAGAGTGGGATTTTATCGGAATGAACAAGGGGGTTTTGCTTGCCTGGCACTTCTGAAGATAATATAGCTCTTCATCGGTGTCATCGATCACATTGTCGGTACACGTCTATCGAGAGGGGACAAATACCGGCAAAAACAGAAAAACACGATCAATGCAATGCACAATATGATGCATGCTATGACATGGCAATATGAATGTGTTTTGGACTAATGCACCTAAAACCAGATTAAATGAAGTTGGTTTGAATCCAAGATTCAAATTCAAACTCCATATGTGGTTATTTAAATGTCATTCACTTCATTTGTCCTAAACAGTAGTGATAAGTTGTTCTAACATGCATGAAAATGGTACAGATGGATTCCTTGAATTTTTCTGATAATTTTTCATATATAAATTATTTAATTTGGAGTTGCGGTTGAATTTCTATGATTTATTGAAGTTTTAGCTATTTTCTGGAATTTCCTGAATATGAATAAATACAGAAAAAGATTAAGTGCGTCAGCATGACATCGGGGTGACGTCATCAGGTCAAAGGCGCCAGCCCAGGTCAAACCTGACGGCTGGGACCCGCACGTCAGTGTAACAGGCAGGGACAGAGGCTGACTGGTGGGTCCGGTCAATGCTGACATGGCAAAGTCAACGGTGACAGGCGGGGCCCTCTGAGATTAGTGCTAATTTAACAGAGAGGTTAAACTAATTAATTTAGGCACGGGGGCCCACTTGGCAGTGGCTCTAGTGGGTGATTAGCGGGGTGTTTAAGCCCTAATTAAGTGGCCACGTCGGCGGCTAACCGTCGGTGACACACGGACGTGGCAGCGGCTCTCGTTCCAGCGATTCTGGCGACGAGAGGAGGCGGGGTTGGTCTCTACGGACGCGTCGTGGTGAGGCGCGTCGTTTGGTAGCAGCGGGAGGTGCTGAGGTGGTCGGAATCAGCAATGGCGGCGAGCGAGGCGGCGGCCGGAGCTCGGGTGGGTGCGGGGTTAGCGCTGCGGCTTGCAAACAAGCTAGCTGCCACGCTAGCGTTGCTCCACGGGTCGTTGCGAGTGCAACGGACGCACGCGCGGGGCCATTTGGTCACCGGGGCTTCGCCGGCGACGAACCCGCGCGGCGACGGCTATGGTAAGCAAGGGGGCGGCGGCTACGGCAACCAAACGGGAGCAGGGTTAGGGGAGAAATTACCGAGGGCTCACCACGGTCACGAAGAGATGCTCGGCGGTCTCGGGGCAGGCCGGACGGCGACGAATCGACGGCAGCGATCCTCGGTGGCCGAGGAGGGGAACGGCGGAGCTGGCGACATCCAGGGCTTCCGGCACCTTCTGTCTTGGTGAGGAGGAAGAGGGGGACGAGACGGGGCTTCTTGGCACGTCGGCGAGGCGAGGGGAGCACGGTGGCTGCGGCAATCGGCGTCGGTGGCGGCGGCTCCGTTCGGGTCCGAGGTGCGGAGCGAGAGGGAGAGCAGGAGAAGGGGATGAGCACGGGAGGGAGTTGAGAGAGGCCTGAGGGGGTGCGTGGCATCCGTAGCGGCGTCAGAGTGGCAGCATGCAGGCAGGAGGTGGCGTTGCGCGTGCGTGCGCGCCGCGGGCACACGCCCCTGTCCTACTGTCCCGAGGAGGAAGACGACAGGGAGGGCGCTGGTGGGCTGGGCCGGCCAGCTGCGGTGCTGGGCCAGATGGGGCGCTAGGTGGGGCTGCAGGTAAGTCCAGGAAAACCTTTCTCTCTCTTTTTTTATTTACTGTTTTCTATTTTTGTTCTGTTTTATTTAATTGGCACTGAATTTTAATTCAAACAGAATTTGAAAACAGTGCCAAAACTCCCCTGGATATTTTTAAGTCACTTAATGGACTTCTCCACATATACAAAAAATATCTCAGGTCATTTGAAAATATATTCATTATATATTATGAATATAACTCCAAATTCAAATAAAATATTGATTTAAAATCAGAGCCCAATAATTCCTTAGAAATGTCCCAAAATTTTGGTTTGATTTATAACTCTTGCCAAAATTGTCAGAGCTATTTCTAGGGCATTTTGGATTTACTGATTGCAATTTTAGGGTTTCTTGCCCCTCTTTATTTAGGGTTTTGAGGCTTCCAATTCCCTCAGTTCAAATTTCAGAATTTAAACATGATGCACACACCAGGCAGCACCAGAAGCTAGGGATGTGACAGACCATCTCCATCTCCGCCCGGACTGCGGAATGCCTGACCTCCTGAGCCTCCAGAAAGCTCCTCATAAGACACTGACGTGTGGCAGCCGCGTTCGGCAGGCCAAAAGGCATGCGAACATAGTTGTGGGGTGGACCCTCGCAGTGCCCCACGCGCGAGGGCTAGAGGCGCTCCTGAGAGGCGGCTCGGTTGAGCCCTGGTACGTCGATGTAGATGCGCAACCCACCATCCTCGCCTAGATGGGGAGCTACGGCGGGTAAGCGGCGGCTGCCGCTCATGACTCTTGACTCCTGCAGCTCCTGAATGATCTCGCTGATGAACTCCCGAGGGTTTGGCCCTCCTTGCCTCGTACCTTCTTGAGGGAAACGTGCTTTGAAGCACGCCTCCAAGTGGTGCCCGAGCGCCTCCCTCATGACCTTGGCAAAGTCGGTGGCCCTCCAGGAGAGAGCCCCCAAGCCTTGCCCGAGGAGGGCGCCGGGCGCGCCTTCCTATGCGACAGAAGGAGGCGCCCCTTGAACGGGTGTGGATACTAACACAACGCCACCGGAGGGGCCTGCCTCCCGAGGGTTCGGACCAGATGATGCTTTCTTCTTCTTAGGGACTGCTTCGGGAAGACTCCCGCTCCTGTGCTCTGGGTCTTCGATTGCCGCGGCCTGGAAGGCACGTTCGAGAGAACACACTGCATCCTTCTCCTCGCAGGGGACTGTGATGACTCCACCGCTTCCTGGCATCTTGAGGACATTGCAGCCATGGTGAGTCACCGCCATGAACTTGGCCAGGGCCGGATATCCAAGAATGGTGTTGTAGGGCAGGCGAATGTGGGCGACATCGAAGTTGATAAGCTATGTGCGGTAGTTCTTGCGCTATCCGAAAGTGACAGGGAGGCGGACCTGCCCTATCGGGGTGGTGGAACCATCAGTGACTCCTGAGAAGGGCTTGGTTGGCTGAAGCTGATCATACGGCACTTGGAGTTTGTTAAAAGTTTCGATGGACAGAATGTTGAGGCCTGCTCCAACCATCGATGAGGGTCCTGGTGACCTGCACATTGCTGATGACTGGGGAACAGAGGATCGGGAGGGCCCCGGCTGTGGCTGCGCACTTGAGCTGATCTGTCGAGCTGAACGTGATGGCGCATGTGGACCACCGGAGGGGGCGCGAGGCTTCGAGCTTCTGGAGGACTGCATTCACCTCGCGAGGGAACTGTTTGAAGACCCGCTGAGAAGCTGGAGCCTGAGCTCCGCCCAAGATGCAAGCGATAGCTCACGGCTCCTCGAAGCCCCCAGCTCCCCCGTCCTGATGATGGTCTTCATTTCTCCTTGGCGGCGGTGGCAGAGGAGGGAGGCCTGCGTTGCCTTGCAGGCGATCTTCATGAGGCTGGTCCCTCCAGACCCCCTCGCGAGGCTGGTCCTGCCAGCGATCCACGTGAGGACGGTCACGCCACCCTTGGCGAGGGCCACGGTCTTCCCATCGTCCTCCACCTCTTCCTCCTCTGCGTCCATAGCCCCGGTCATTGCGCTCAGGGCGTCGGCCGCCTCGTCCATCTCGCACGGCCCTGAGCTCTTGACATTCGTTGGTGTTGTGAGTGTGGAGGTCGTGGTAGACGCAGTACCGGCTGCCTTGGATAACTCCGGCTGATCTCTGCCGCGCTTGGTATATGGTTCTGCTGCGAGCACAACTGCTCCTTTGTGCTTCACATCATTGGTCTTGGGCTTCTTCTCCTCCGGATCAGCAGCTGGAAGCTCGAGGAGGGAGAGGCGTCCTTCCTCGGCCGTGGCGCACTTGGTTGCCAAGTTGAACAGCTCCAGAGAGGTGCACAGGTCCTCGTGGATTGCTAGCTCCTCCTTCATCTTGATGTCTCGAACGCTATCGGAGAAGGCTGAGATGATGGCTTCTTCAGTCACCCTGGGGATCTTGAGGCGGGCGTTGTTGAAGCGATGGATGTACTTTTGCAGGGTCTCTCCTGGCTATTGCTTGATGCGGTGCAGGTCACTCATGGCCGGGGGCCGGTCACGAGTGCCTGGAAGTTGACGATGAAGCGAGTGCGCATCTTGTCCCAGGAGGAGATCGTGTTGGGAAGCAGGTTGAGGAGCCATGTTCGGGCGCCATCCTTGAGCGCCATGGGAAACCAGTTCGCCATGACCTTTTTTTCCTTGTTGGCCGCCTCGATGCCCAACTCGTAGAGCTGGAGGAACTCTGCAGGGTCAGCCGTGTCGTCGTAGCACGGAGGCGGATCAGGCTTGAACTTGCCCGGCCAGGCTATGTTGCGCAGTTCGGCGGTGAAGACACGGCAGCCTGCCGTGCCCACAGCGGGCCTTTGATGACGAAGGGCTTGATCTTGGAGGTCTCCGCCCGCTGCCGCTAGGAGCAGCGCGGGGTCTTGGCACGCTGAAGCAGGAGCGCAGTCATGACGTGTTGGCGCGGGGAGCACGCGAGCACCTTCCTGAGGATGAGGGATCTCTTGGCAGCTCTTCTCTTGCTGCGCGGGTGCTGGACGGAGCAGGTCCCACCCAGGGGCCGCGCTGGGGCCAGGGCGCCTTCTTGACGGGGAGGTGGCGGAAGCGCCTCCGGAGCTGCATTGCCCGCACAGGGCGGGGGTCGATGCAGCGAGAGGGATGGTCTAGGGGAGCCCCCTGCGGTGCTGATGAGCTCGGTGATGCGAGCAAGCCACTCATCGTAGAGGTCGTCGACGAGACACTAGTTTAGGAGCTCTCACGCCAGGAGCAACGCGGCGTGCGCGTCTGCAGGAGCGCGACGGGCGTGCAACGACGAGCCTGCTGGAGTTAGCGACGGGGTGGCAGTGCGGCCCTCCCGCCGCACTGAGGGATGCAGAGACGACGCCTGGTGCTCGTTCCCCACTGGGCCGGTGGCAACATGGGCGGCAGGCAACGGGGAACGACGGGGAGGCCCTCCGACAGGGGCCGTCTGGGCGACATGGGCCACGAGGGAAGCCCGGCGCTCGGCACGGGCTGGACGAGCGTCGGACATGGATGCGACGAACGACGAAACGCAAGACGGCGGAAGGCGTGATTCCGGCGCACCCCTACCTGGCGCGCCAAATGTCGAATTTCGGGTTCCGGCAGACCCTTAAGGTTCGAACTCTGGCGTGCACGCGGAGATCACTCCTCTACCAACTCACGTCTCGTCGCCTCGCAAAGGATCTAGGCTACACGAAAAACAACACAAGGGACCCCTCGCAAAGGATCTAGGCTACACGAAGAACAACACAAGGGACGCAAGGTTTATACTGGTTCAGGCCACCATTGTGGTGTAATACCCTACTCCAATGTGTGGTGTGTGGATTGCCTCATGGGCTGATGATGAACAATACAAAGGAAGAACAGCCTCGCGAGGGGAGGAGTTCTTGTGTTGGTGTGGGTGGTTCTGGCTAAGGTTCGATTGGTCGATCCCTGCCTCAAGAATGGCTAGCCCTATTTATAGAGCAAGGCCCTGGTCCTCTTCCCAAATATTGAGCGGGAAGGGCGCCAACAATTGGCCAGTTTGAAGGGGAACATCTAGTACACTTATCCTGACAGTTGGTCTTCGCGTGCCAAAGGCTCTGATGATGACGCCGTCCTGGGCTCCATGATGACCTCCATCCTGCCGTTCTGCTGGTCTTGGTCTTGTTGCACCAAAATGGTAGCCTTTGCTTGATACCTTGGCCTGTGCTTGCCCCCTTTGCACCAAAGGGGAAATAAGGACACTGCGCGGCCGGCGCCCACCTGGCACCCGCCTGGCTTCGATCGTCATGGCTTGCGTCACGGGCACCTCGTGAGGTACCCCGCCTTGATCTCTCCGCCTCCTCGCGAGCCAGGCTGACGAGGCTGCGCCTGAGGAAGCTTCCTGTCGTCCGCCCCACGAGGCTTGGCCCCTCACGAGGGTCTTGAGCTTGTGTTGACGAAGATGGGTCGTACTGGGCCACTCCTTGAGCCACGCTGCAGGCCGCAGGCAGGCAAGTCTGGGTACCCCCGTTCCCAGAACACCGACACAGGTGTCATAGTATATGATGTTGAAACTGCTTCCTTCATCCATTAGCGCATTTGTGAGTGTATACCTACCAACTTGAGGTGCCACCACCAGAGCTAAACCGCCTGGGTTATTGACCCGTGGCAGATGATCAGACCTGCCCCAAGTGACTAGTTGCTCTGACCAATTCAAATACTGAACTTTCTGTTCAACCATATTGATAGCACGTTTCTTAACTTTGCTATTCTGTTTGCATGTACTAGTGGTAAAGACATGATACTGCCCACTGTTTAACTGCTTAGGATTGCTCTGAAAACCCGTCTGGTGGCCCTTGTGTTGATTACCTTGGCCGGATTGCTGATTTCCACCATGGTTGTGAGACCCCTGGTATCTAGATCCTGAGCCGCCCGATCCTTGATAACTTGGGTTGTGATAATTACCCGATGAGCCCCCAGCTCCTAGCTATCCAGAATTGCCACCGCCACCTTGATGGTTCTGATGGACTTGATTACAGTAAGCTCGCATGATATGACAGTTCTCCCAGGAGTGACTCGTCAGTCTATCTGGAGTCCTGTGTTTGTGACACGGACCCTTGAGAGCTTCCTCAAAGTTGCAAGCTTTATTCGAATTGAACGGCCTCCCAAAGTTATTGCGCCTCTGGCCCTTATAACCCGTGTTGGTATTAGCAATGAGGTCTAATATGCCCTCGGGATGTTTGTGTTTGCCACTGTTGCCCTTGCCATTGTGGTTACCGTTGTACCCCAGATTACCCTGCGACTGGCTTTTGCCACCACCACTCTTCTTTCCTTTGCCGGCCTGATCGTTGTCTCGGCTAGGATCCTTCGTAGTATCAGATTCGTCATACCGAGTCAAGACATCCATGAGCTCGCCCATGTCCGTGACCGTTCGCTTGAGTCAACCAAGCTTCTGGACAAGCGGGTCAAAATGGCAATTCTTCTCCAAGATCAAAACAGCTTGAGCCTCCAATATTCCATCTGAGGAGTGGATGATAAACGTGACCCGGTGAGACCAATGATGAGCCGACTCACCTTCGCGCTGGACACAGTGTTGCAGGTCGACGATAGTCATAGGACGTTTGCAGATTCCCTGAAAGTGTTTGGAAAAACATGCTTTCAACTCTACCCAAGTATTGATGGAGTTGGTGGGCAAGTTTTTCAACCAGGTACGAGCCAGCCCCTCCAACATGATAGTCAAATAGTTAGTGCGAACCACATCACTGACATCTAGCATATCCATAGCAATCTTATAACTTTCAATCCAAGCTGCCGGCTCAAGATCAGGCGTTGCTACTTCTTGAGCTTGCGTTGGTTTTTCCCTTGAAGAGGAAAGGGTGATGCAGCAAAGTAGAGATAAGTAATTCCCTTAGTTGAGAACCAAGGTATGAATCCAGTAGGAGGAACAAGAAAGTCTCCAATAGATGCACCTACACAAACAATCAAACACTTGAAACCCAACGTGATAAAGGGGTTGTCAATCCCTTCACGGTTACTTGCAAGAATGAGATCTAATAGACATAGATAAAAATGATAACTAAAATATAAAATAAAGTAAATATAAATAAATTTCAGCAAGGTATTTTTTAGGTTTTTGGTTTTATAGATCTGAAAATATATGATGGAAAATAGACCCGGGGGCCATAGCTTTCACTAGAGGCTTCTCTCTTGAAAGAAAACATACGATGGGTGCACAAATTACTGAGAAATTGATAGAAAAGCGCTTAGTTATGATGATATCTAAGGTAATGATCATGAATATTGGCATCACATCCATGACAAGTAGTCTGAAACGATTCTGCATCTACTACTATTACTCCACACGTCGACCGACTCCTGTCTGCATCTAGAGTATTAAGTTCAAAAGAACAGAGTAACGCTTTAAGCAAGATGACATGATGTAGAGGGATAAACTCAAGCAATATGATATAAACCTCATCTTTCTACCCTTAATGGCAACAATACAATCTGTGCCTCGCTACCCATACTATGTCACTAGATGAGGACATCGCAAGATTGAACCCATCACAAAGCACCTCTCTCGTGGCAAGATAGATCAATCTAGTTGGCCAAACCAAATCAATAGATCGGAGAGAAATACAAAGCTATTTAAATCATGCATAAAAGAGTTTAGAGGAGACTCGAATATTATTCATAGATAATATGATCATAAACCCACAATTCATCGGATCTCAACAAATACTCCGCAAAAGAAGATTACATCGGATAGTACTCCAATAACATCGAGGAGAACATGGTATTGAAAATCGAAGAGAGAGAAGAAGCCATCTAGCTAATAGCTATGGACCTGTAGGTCTGTGCTTAACTACTCACACACCATCTGTAAGGCAGCTAGGTTGATGTAGAATCCCTCCATGATCGAATCCCCCTCCAGCAGATCACCGAAAAAGTCCCCAAGATGGGATCTCACGAGAACAGAAGCTTGTGGTGGCGGAAAAGTATTTTTGTGGACGCTTATGATGTTCGGGAATTTTTGAGAATATGTAGAGCTGGAATAAGGGTTAGGGGACCCTCGAGGGGGCCACAAGCTAGCCCCCCTAGGGCGCGGCCTTAGGGCTTGTGGCCTCATTGAGGCTCTTCTGGCCCTCTTCCCAAGTCTCGTGGGTGTCTTTTGGTCCAAGAAAAATCATCGTAAAGTTTTATTCTGTTTGGACTCCATTTGATATTCCTTTCTGAAAAGTCAAAAACAAGGAAAAAATAGCAACTAGGGCACTAGGTTAATAGGTTAGTCCCAAAAAATGATAGAAAATAGTACTAAACTACATATAAATCCTCCAAGATAGGTAATATAATAGCATGTAACAATAAAAAATTATATGTATGTTGGAGATGTATCAGGCGTGTAGTTGGGAACTTTCCGAGGACCTTTGAAATCCTTGGGCATATGCTCATTGCACAGAGCGGGCACTAGGCATGATACTCTGATTGTTCGCGTGCTTGACCCAAGACCTTGAGAGGCTAGGGGAGTCATGGGGGTGGCTGATGAAACACCGTATTGGCGGCTTCTGCCTCCCGCTGCACGTGAGCCATATCAACAATCTCCTAAGCACTAGGCCCTCAAGCTGGGGTAGGTTATTCAGCTGCTCGTGCATCCGTCGGGCGTTGCTAGAGACAGATGGCAACTCGGCATGCCGACTCTTGCTGTGGCTCGGGTGTGGAGTTGAGTGGAGCCGTTGTTGGGTGTAAGAGTAATTTTCCTGTTGGCCCATAGCAGTTTTCAACAATTCGATGGCATGCAAAGCTTCCCTTTCGATCGGGCTATTGCCTGTGATTGGAAGGGCGGCAAGGCTAGTAGTCGCTGCCACCAAGTTATCCACAGGATTGGAGAAGTGACCCGTCAATGTCACAAAGTGATCCGGAGTTGTCCAAACAGGTGGTGGCTTTGGAGCTCGCTGATGAGGCTGAGCTGGAGAGGTCCCTCAATTGGCGGCTCGAGGTAGATCCCGGGTCAACTGGGGTATGACTGGTTCCGCGGGGGTGCTTGTACTAGCACCGGCTGCAGGTGTGTGGAACAGGCGTCTCCTGTGAACCGCCTCAGAGGCGTGGTGATGGAGGCCCAAGCGACATGCCTCTGTCCTTAGGCCCTCTATTACTTTACGAATGTGGGTTTGTAGCTGCACCATGCGAGTATTCTCAGCATTGATGTCCTCCTGAGCCTTAGTCATCTTCTCACGGATCTTAGCCACCTCCGCATTACGCTCCTATTGATTTTTTGCTGTTAACAGCGACTCAAGGAGGGTTGCCAACAAGGCAGCCAGCTCCGAGAAGACTTGGGTTGCCGGTTGATAGGCCCGGCCACGCTTGGATCAGTTGTCGAAGCGCCGGTACCTCCTGTGGAAACTGCCATAGTAGAATCAAAAGCCGGGCGGTGCCTGCCATATAGACGGCGGTCCAGCGGGGCGACTCATGATCGTCAGACGGCAACACATTATCAGAGCAACCCCCAAGCATGTCGTTGTACAAGGGGCAAATTGACTTGTTTCCCCGACCGATGACTCGCCATCGGAGTAGATCTAGGTAACGCCACCAAACACCGAGTAGTCTCCGAGATCAACTCCCTGAGTGAAGCCAACGAAGATGTGATTCCAGCCGTCTTGAGCCCGGGCAGGTTGCGTGCGCCGAGCCGGCTTGACGATGTCGGTGTAGATGTCCATCTCGGGTCCCGACTTGCCGATCTTGCTGATGAAGACATGGATCTTGCCTAAGGGGACCCGGTACCCATACTCGATTGAGTCGTCCTCGGGACCCCAGCCTGAGTCGTCGATGTAGAGCTTGCCACGGCGGCTCTTGGTCATGTGGTTGATCGCGTTTCCCTCAATCCCTTGGAGAGCTCCCTCCAAGAACTCAACACCACCGAGTGATAGCCCCGCGGTGGGTGCCAACTGTCGTGGTTTTGTCACAACAGATGTCCTCATGAAAGGACTTAATGGTGAGGCCATCGCCACAAGGCAGTAGCTTGAACAGGGTTGATCTGAATCGAAAGACAAGAATTTACCCAGGTTCGGCCCCTCATTGTCGAGGTAAAAGCCTATGTCCTACTTTGTGTTTATTGATGATGACGATGATCTCGATTATAAGGGTGTGATTTGGCTAACCTACTACTCGAGAGCTTGTAACTTAGTCCTCTTGGATCTAGGGGCTCCCCTTTACATATAGGTTGAGGCCATGGGCTTACAATAGAGTCTGGGTCGCTTTGTGATCCGTGATCTAGTATGTTTCCTGGTTATCTTGTTTTCTAAGTAAGGAAGCTTCAGGCGGCGACTTAAGCTTCTGGGCCATAAGCCACTATCTTCAAGTGCCGACCTACGAGCCGGACCACCTTATGAACCGCCCCGCAAATCTTGAGATCTTTGAACGCCAGAGCCCATCTTGAGTCTTGATCGTAAGTCGCCACTTGAATGACCCACCCCAACATGGCGGATTATACTGTGGGGTTTATATCCCTAACATAGCATGAACCTGATCACTGGTGAGAGCGAGGACGACCGGATGATAACCACGGATCTCCACATCGTTTGCAGAGCCATCCTCGGGTATAATCCTAAGGAGGGCACATTCATCCTTGAGAGATTACAGGATCTAGCCCTCACATTGCTTTGCTCTGCTCCACGTTGCTTCCAAATTGGATCGAATCGCTAGCTACTCTTACAGTCATAGTTTCACTTTCACATCATTTTTACCACTTTGTAATCTGACATCATTTTCAATCACTTGTGCTGACCAACTGAACATGATACTGCTACCATCATAGTTTTATGCTACCCTGTTAAAAGTGTACCTACAAACAAAACCATCAAGTTGGTGACACTAATGCATCACAAGTCAGAAGTGGGCATAAGAGCACCGGGTGCCCCAAACCCGCCTCAAACGTCGGTCAGTGGCTGGTCACAAAAAAGCGACCAAGACCGACTTCTTAAACAGGCCTCAAATGCCCAGGCTGACCGGCACCGCTCATATCTAGCCCAAATGCAGGGTGGATATGGGGCACCCAGGCATGACCGCCATGTCGGACTGGCGATGGGGTCCCACATGGAATCGTCCAGAAACCCGGCATTCGGACGAACGTCCTCTCTAGTGGGGGTGTGAATGTTGCGTGGCGCCGCTCCAGCTTGCCGCTCGAGGCCAAATCTAGCTATTTAAGTAGGCCGACGACCCCCAACATTAGCCACATCCACCTCCTCCCTCTCTGTGCCACCATCCTGAGCCCATCCACCTCTCTCCCACTCCGCCGCTCTTCCCACGCCCTCCGGCTTTGACATGGTTCTGCAAAAGAAGACCATGTATGCTATGCTCACGTCGGAGCGCCAATTCCAGATTGAGCAGGAGGTCCGAGCAAGGCGCGCCGCCCATATCGTTGTTGGCCTGCCTTCGGACTCACTGGAGCCGGAGGAGGAGGAGGAGGAGGAGCAGTAGCCGGCTCTGATGAAGGTGGACCAGCCGAAGGAGGAGCTGGCACCGGGTCTGGGCTTCAACATGGAGGACACGGAGGCGGAGTTTGCGGTTGCCCAAGCGGCCGAGATGGCGGAGCAGCAGCTCATCATGGAGTCCATCTAGTATGAAGTGTACATGTAGTCCAACTGACGCTTCCTCTAGCAAGAATAGGAGGAGACCGTTGCGCTCTTCAACGAGGTGGAAGCGGAGATGGAGGCGGAGGCCGATGCGGAGCAGCCATAGCTGCAGCTGCCGCCCATGTGCCCGGAGCTGGGCACGGAGATAGTGGACATCTCTGATGACGATTCAGGTAGTATAGATTGATCTACGTAGAATTTCCTAGTTTGCATATGCTCTGTATGGATTTAAGGTTTCAAATATGGAGTATCCAGATGTAGAGAAATAAATTTGAGGTGTAACCGATCACTAACCACGGACGCGTCTGTGTGAGTGGGCGGATTTGCCAAGTCGATGCTCTACTTTGGAATGTACTGAAATCGTCTGTATGTTCTTTTCTTTGGGTGAGAATGCAAGTTCAAGATCCACACGGGTGGAGGCGGCCTCCCGATCGGATCCAGCTGTGGGCTGAGCACGGTGCTTGCATAAGCGAGAGTGAGGAGGATGACCCTGTCACCTTTTGACCTTGCATGGTCAATTGATTAGGCAGATAGAGTAAATTATTAGTGTTAATTAGTGCCATCCCCTGGCACTGCAAATCATGTAGCTGCTCTCTAGATGATGAAGAACCATGCCTTCTTATATCTATCTGAGAACAGAACGGTTGTCGTTCATGTTCATATAAAAATGTGTACCCACCATAATATATATAGGGTGGGTTTATCATAACACCCTTAAGAGTCTTATTCTCGTAACACCCACTGCTACTCCTTGAGCTTGTGTTGGTTTTTTCCTTGAAAAGGAAAGGGTGATGCAGCAAAATAGAGATAAGTATTTCCCTCAGTTAGAGAACCAAGGTATCAATCCAGTATGAGGTACAAGCAAGTCCCCAATCTATGCACCTGCACAAACAATCAAATGCTTGCACCCAGCGCGATAAAGGGGTTGTCAATCCCTTCTCGGTCACTTGCAAGGATGAGATCTGATAGTGATAGGTATAAAATGTTGGGAAACGTAGCATCCAATTTCAAAAAAATTCCTACACTCACACAAGATCTATCTAGGAAATGTATAGCAACGAGAGGGGGAGAGTGTGTCCACGTACCCTTGTAGACCGAAAGCGGGGGCGTTAGCTTAACGCGGTTTATGTAGTCGAACGTCTTCTCGATTCAATTGATCAAGCACCAAACGTACGGCACATCCGAGTTCTGCACACGTTCAGCTTGATGACGTCCCTCGAACTCTTGATCCAGCAGAGGGTTGAAGGAGTAGATGAGTTCCGTCAGCATGACGGAGTGGTGACGATGATGTGATCCGCGCAGGGCTTCGCCTAAGCACTACGACAATATGGCCGGAGGAGTAAACGGTGGAGGAGGCACCGCACACGGCTAAGACAATTGATGTGTCTAGAGGTGCCCCCTGCCCCCGTATATAAAGGAGGGAGAGGGGAGGAGGCCGGCCTAGGGCGCGCCCCAAGGGGTGGGGAGTCCTACTAGGACTCCTAGTCCTATTCACATCCCCCTTCCTTCTAACGGAGGGGAAAAGGGGGAAGGAGAGGGAGAAGGAGAAGGAAAGGGGGGTGGAGCCCCCTTCCCTAGTCCAATTCGGCCTCCTCCCTTGTGGGGGGGCGCACCAGCACCTTGTGGGCTGGTTATCATCCCTCCTATATATGGCCCATATGGCCCATATCTTCCCCCGGGGGGTTTCGGTAACCCCTCCGATACACCGGTATGTACCCGATACATTACAAAATCCTTCCAGTGTTCGATTACCACCTTCCAGTATATCAATATTTACCTCTCGAACATTTAGAGACTCCTCGTCATGTTCGTGATCTCATATAGGACTCCGAACAACCTTCGGTCTCCAAAGTACATAACCCATATAATACATATCATCATCGAATGTTAAGCATGCGGACCCTATGGGTTCGAGAACTATGTAGACATGACCGAGACACCTCTTCGGTCAATAACCAATAGAGGAACCTGGATGCTCATATTGGTTCCCACATATTCTACGAAGATCTTTATCGGTCGAATCGCTATGTCAACATACGTTATTCCCTTTGTCATCGGTATGTTACTTGCCCGAGATTCGATTGTCGGTATCTTCATACCTAGTTCAATCTCGTTACCGGCAAGTCTCTTTACTTGTTCTGTAATTGATCATCCCACAACTAACTCATTAGTCACATTGCTTGCAAGGCTTCATATGATGTGCATTACCGAGAGGGCCAGAGACACCTCTCCGATACTCCGAGTGACAAATCCTAATTCGATATATGCCAACCCAACAAACACCTTCGGAGATACCTGTAGAGCATCTTTATAATCACCCAGTTATGTTGTGACGTTTGATAGCACACAAGGCATTCCTCCGGTGTCCAGGAGTTGCATAATCTTATAGTCAGAGGAATATGTATTTGACATGAAGAAAGCAGTAGCAATAAAATTGAACGATCATTATGCTAAGCTAACGGATGGGTCTTGTCCATCACATCATTCCACTAATGATGTGATCCCATTGATCAAATGACAACTCATGTCCATGGCTAGGAAACTTAACCATCTTTGATCAACGAGCTAATCTAGTAGAGGCATACTAGGGGACATGGTGTTTTGTCTATGTATTCACACATGTATCAAGTTTTCAGTTAATACAATTCTAGCATGAATAATAAACATTTATCATGAATAGGGAAATATAAAATAACAACTTTATTATTGCCTCTAGGGCATATTTCCTTCATAAAAGATTGCTAAAACATATAAAAAATAAAAGTAAATAAATTGAGCAAGATATTTTTGGTATTTTTGGTTTTAGATCTGAAAATATAATGAGGAAAATAGAAGATCAGAAACAAGTATGATGGAAAATAGACCCGGGGGCCATAGGTTTCGCTAGAGGCTTCTCTCTTGAAGGCAAATAATACGGTGGGTGAACAAATTACTGTCGAGCAATTGATAGAAAAGCGCAAAGTTATGACAATATCCAAGGCAATGATTATGCATATAGGCATCATGTCCATGTCAAGTAGACTGAATCCTGCCTGCATCTACTACTATTACTCCACACATCGACTGCTATCCAGCATGCATCTAGAGTATTAAGTTCATAAAGAACGGAGTAACGCCTTAAGTAAGATGACATGATGTAGAGGGATAAACTCAAGCAATATGATGAAAACCCCATCTTTTTATCCTTGATGGCAACAATACAAATACGTGCCTCTCTACCCCTACTTTTTCACTGGGTGAGGATACCGCAAGATTGAAACCAAAACTAAGCACCTCTCCCATTGCAAGAAACACGAATCTAGTTGCCAAACCAAACCGATAATTCGAAGAGAAATACAAAGATATCAAATCATGCATATAAGAATTCAGAGAAGATTCAAATAATATTCATAGATAATCTGATCATAAATCCACAATTCATCAGATCTCGGCAAACACACCACAAAATAAGATTACATTGGATAGATCTCCAAGAACATCGAGGAGAACGTGGTATTGAGAATCAAAGAGAGAGAATAAGTCATCTAGCTACTAGCTATGGACCCACAGGTGTGAGGTAAACTACTCACACATCATCAGAGAGGCAATAGGGTTGATGTAGATGCCCTCCATGATCGAATCCCCCTTCGGAAGATTGCCGGAAAAGACCCCAAGATGGGATCTCACGGGAACAGAAGGTTGTGGTGGTGGAAAAGTATTTTCGTGGCTTGCTCCAAGGGTTCTGGAACATATGTGAATATATAGGACGAAGAGATAGGTCAGGGGAGTCTCGAGGGGACCACAAGGCAGGGGGCACACCCTCCACCCTTGTCGCCGCCCCGTGGATCTTCTGGCTTGGACTCCAAGTCCTCTGGGTGTCTTCTGGTCCAAGAAAAATCATCGTGAAGTTTTATGCCGTTTGGACTCTGTTTGGTATTCCTTTTCTATGAAGCTCAAAAACGAGGAAAAACAGAAACTAGCACTCGGCTCTAGGTTAATAGGTTAGTCCCAAAAATAATATAAAATAGCATAATAATGTATATAAAACATCCAAAACAGATAGTATAATAGCATGGAACAATAAAAAATTATAGATACATTAGAGACGTATCACCCACCTTATTCTGCTAACACCCCCACCTCCATGCTACCGCCCCTCCCCTCCTATCCTCCTACCATAGCAACGGTCGGGAGTGCCGTCGCCCCTCCCCTCCCCGCCTCCTTCCGCAGGAGCGGCCGACAGAGATGTCACCCCTCCCCTCCCCGCTTTCTCCCGCGACAGCAGCCTAGGAGCACCGCCACCCACCCCTCCAGGCCTTCTTCCGCGGCAACGGTCTCGGATCATCGTCGCCCCACCCCTCCAGGCCTTCTTCCGTGGTAGCGGGATCGGAGCACCACTTCCTCGCTCCACCTGACCTTCTTCTTCCGCGGCATCGACCTCGCATGTCGGTGTCGCGTCAAGATACACTGCATTCCATCCTTCGCTAGATCCGAGTTCATGCTGCCTCAACATAACACCAATCAGAAGGAAAAGAAGTGCTCGCAAGGCTCCTTCCTCCACCGCTAGTACCTGGATTCAAGCGTCGGCGAGGTTCAGCTCAAAACTTTCATCTCCAATGACATTGAGTTAAGTTCAAATTGTGCATGAGCTACTGAAGAAGGGTAAAGAAAAGTGGACTGCACATGTGAATGCAATAAAGGTACTGACGGTAACGAAGGGAACTTCGTGCAAACACAAAGATACACCGCAACATGAGGTAAGCAGTTCACTTCTCATTCGCCCTCAGTTTAGATATTACAGCCAGTGCAGTACATGAAGTTCAGTACGTCTGCAAAGCCGTTGTAGTGCAGTTACTTCAGTTCACCGTTAGTAAAATTGTAGTGCAGTCGCTCATTTATGTAGTACAGTTCGCCCTGTGCTATGATGCAATCCCCTGCATTACTTCATAGTGCCCTTTTTAAGTCAATGCAGTTCGCATCATTCGGTTCATTTTGCCTGACAATGCAGCTCGACCGTTTTGTGCAGGAAGTTCAGTTCAACAGACAAAAAATATCGCGGATAAATCCCAACACAGAGCCTCTGAATTCCATGGTGAGCCAAGCTTCTGCAAACACTGGATGGGTAACTCTTGAGATACCTCGAGGGTTCTACACTACCACCAACAAGGTGCAATACTCTCCGAAAGAAGATTTTTTCCAGGAAGAAGCGGTAGTGGAAGATGGCGATGATATCACCTTCATGGGGGAGGGCACTCACCAACAGGATTGTGTTGATGATGCCGATGACGATGAGCCAATAATAGTTTTCAAGCCAGAGTACAAGCATGAGTACACTACATTTGGACAGCATGTCCGAACAGACAATGACGATGTTGTTGGCCATGATGATGAAGATGATTATGATGTTGATGTTGATGTGTCGCCACCCCGACAATTTGAAATCAATCCAGTGAGACATCACTACAGCACTAGATTACCTCCGCTTGCACCTGCAGCACAAAACAGACCTCGGCGTGCACTTGCTGCACAAAACAGAGCTCCATGTGCAACTGCTGCATCAAGTTCAATGCAGTGACCACCAAGGGTGCCTCGGCCAGAAGTCAACAACAGGAACAAGTCTTCCTCACTACTGCCACCGCGAGATCCTCAACTACACAGTTCTGTTATAACCCCACCATGTCCAAAACAACCCGGCGAGGTGCAAACGCCATCGGATAAAAGACAGTACACGCATGTAAGTTTTCTGGCCTCAAAAATTATATGATATTCCAGTCCACTAAGAAAAGCAGTGCACTTGCGTCCCATGTGCAGTTTGGTCCAATATCTAATACAGTTGACTCTTTGAACAAATCTAAATAATATGCAGTGCTTTCTTACCTACGGATGCAGTCCTCTTTTCTAAAATAGAACAATACACTTAGTATCATAGTGCATTGCACTTAGTCTTTAACAATGTGACAAAAGGAAATTATGTCATAAACAAATTCAAAAAGATGATGATGGAATTTTTTTTCTTAACATGGTTTACCACAACGCTATCTTGCAAAATCAAAACATGCCACCAAACCTCATACCTGCCGCTGGAATGAAGTCCAGCTCGTACGACAATGCATGGGAGTTTTACAACACTTATGCAAGACATGCAGGGCTTGGCATACGCAAAAATGCGCGCCACAAGACAAATCACTACATTGTCTGCTCCAGAGAAGGGAAGCACAATTTGATTGTGGCAGAATATGACCGGAAACGTGGCAAGACATCAAAAAGGACCGGTTGCCGAGCAAGAATTAGAGTGAAAGAGGGGAAGAATGGGAGCTTTATGATACACAAGGTGAGCTCAAGAACAATCACAAGATGATCGAAAGCCCTGGGATGCTCTTGCACCTACACTCACACAAAAGAGATGATCCTTTGATTGACCAGTTGGTGAAGGACATGCAGCTGGACAACCACACACACGCACAGATGATGTCAACACTGTCACGTATGACCAGTGGTCTGCAATTCATGGGACATACTAGCCGCGACTGGGTGAACAAATAAGCACACAACAAAACATATTGCTTGAGGATTCTTTGGGTAATTATTTACCGTTTTGATAAGATAGGTTTGCATTGTGTTTGAAATGCAGAAAACAACAGTTTGCAAGAGAGGGGTCTCAAGATGACGTCAAGAAACTTCTAGGTTTCTTTAAGAAGATAAAGAAAATCAACCTAGAGTTCTTCTATGATTATGACGTCAATGCAGATAAACATGTAAGAAACGTCTTCTGGGTTAGTGCAAGTTGCAGAGGATCTTATGAAGATTTCGAAGAATGCGTAACATTCGACACGACATATAAAACGAATAAGTTCCACATGCCGCTGGGAGTATTTGTGGGAGTGAACCATCATCTCCATAGCATGATATTTGTTGCCTCCCTTGTGCGAGATGAAACAATCCCGTAGTTTGAATGGGTTTTCAAAACATTCTTGAGGTGCATGAACTACAAGCTGCCAATCTGATGCTCACAGGTATAATACAACACCTGTATATTTACATTTGTTTGATCCACTTCTATTTCTTCTGTCTTTCTTGCACATAGACAACTTAATAAAAATAAACTACTTGTGCCTCTCAGACCAATGTTTTTCGATGAAGGCAGCATTAAAAATACATTGCATAAGTGGTGCCGCTCACACATAATGAAGAAGTACAAAGACCACCTCGCCTTGTTGTATAAGGCGTACGACACATTCAAGGCTGGCCTCACTGGAGTGCTCAATCATCCATTAATGTCGCCAGAATTTGAACGAGCATGGAAGGACCTCATGCAGAAATACAACTTGCGAAACGACGAAGGGATGAATACGCTGTGGGATGACAGACACGAGTGGATCTCAGCTTATTAAAAGAAAATATTCTGTGAGCGGATGACTTCCACACAGAGAAGCGAGAGCATGAACCATATATTGAAGAAAAACTTCGTCAAAGAGAAGCATGATCTCCATCTGTTTGCTCAATAGGTGGACTAGTGCATTCAGACCAGGAGGGTCGTCGAGCATACAGAGACAATCGGGATTGAGGTAAATAAAATGTCCATCAAACTAGTTATAACTACAAACACAAACAATATTTCCAGTTTTGTGATGTGTAACACTAATTTTCTGAATACGCAATCAGAGGTAAAGAGTACAAACAAGTTTGGATTTGAAGTCTAATTGTCAAAAATATACACAATGGCCATTTAAATCATTTTTTTGACCCGGGTGCATCTAAACCAATTATTTTTTATGATAAACTTTTATACTTATTTTAAACTAAGTATAACATATTAGATTTTTAATTTGTATAATTTTCTATTGCTTAGACATTATAGTTAGTCGCATAACATTGTTTATAAATAATAGTTAACATATTCATTGTTATACAGTTGTAAAATATATTAGCGGAGAAAAAATAAAATTAACAAAAAAACTCTCTTTCTAGTTAAAAAGTCCTTTGAATTGACTTTTAAATATTGCATGAATGATTTAGTGTATATACACATATATTTTCATATTTATGGGTGTCCATATATATCTTTTAACATTATTAAATATCGCGGAAGAGATTTTCTAAATCATACACACTAACCAAATTCTTAATAGTGGTTTCTAGTGTATGTTAGGAACTAGATTTATAGAAATTTCTAGGCCATGGCAAATACGACTTGCTAGTTGGGTTCAGTAATAGGCTCACAACATTTGCATGCTTTTGTACTTGTATTCATATTAGGACCATCATTATAATAATAGAAGGACATGAAATATTGTTGATTGTAGTTTGACATATGATTCGATTATCTGACATGCTAGTCTAGATTCGCTTTGTTTTATTTGGTAAATCTAAGATCTCCCACCCATTTCTCAAATGAAAAATTGTGCATTCATCTGAACACAAAAATCATGTTATCATAAATTGTATTATGATAATGAGACATCCATCATAAATAGAGACTAGCAATGTAATTAAGCTCAACTTCACCAGTCGGATTGGTTTGTCCTACAATCTATTACTGTGTAGTGTGAACTTGTGCTCCTGCAAATTGAGACTCTTTTTATGTATTCAATAATCTTTCGGGTGTAATGTATATAATTATAGTTGTTATGTATATTTGGGGTCCTTCTCTCTCGACGACCGGGGCGGTCGCCTCTTTTGCCCGGCCTTTGGATCGGCCTTGGCTCTACTGCAGTACCTTATTGGATCGGCCTTTGGATCAGCGAGAACCATTTGCATTTTTGCACTATTATATAGTATGCTTCATATAACGACTATGTACTTTCATTGATTTAGACTCTACAAGTTGCCTACATGGTTACAAAATCGATTATTTATCTTTTATGGTGGATCTTAAGTATGTTTATGAGATGATTTATCCAGTTGTAGTTGTAGTTGTTATGCTTATATCTTTGAAGTATTTCTAGATGCATAATGTATCTCCCTTCTTGATGACATGATCAATCAAGAGGATAGAGGAAATAGTGAAATTGTGTGATATGATTAGCTCGGTGACAGAAAGATGCATTTCATTATTTTGTCTTTCTTTTCCCTTGATCTTGAGGCCTTCACCTTTGAAATCTGAAGAAGCCACGATGGCATCTTCGGGTTCTTTTGTTGAGAATCATGTTGCCAGTTTGCTGGTCTTATGCTTCTAGAGCCACCGGTGTGCTTGTTCTCTTGTACATGTGCATGCCCATTGTGCTTCATGACAATGGACAGCAGGTCATGGCTACCATACATTGTTGTTTATTTGGCGTGAATGAAGCCAGTTAGCCAGAGATAAGAGTATTGGTTTTGCAAATATCATGCTTGCTAACTTTGTACTAAATCAACACACTTATTTTGGGACGAAGGGAATGCCTGGTTTCAAAGGAATAAAAAAATGGAATGATATACAAGTAGTAAATGTATTCTTCATCTTTTACAGATAATGTATTATTCATCTTTTCGGATTTTTGCCAATTTGGATCCATTTCATGGTCTAAAGTTACGCTTCCTTTGGTTTATAAGATAGAAAAATCATAGGAATAGGAAAGACATAGGAAATGAGATGTATCTCAAATCCTATTAATAGGAATAGACAAGGAGATGCTCTTTGTTTCATATCATAGGAATTTTTTTTCCCATTGAGTCTAGGCTAACGTTTATTTTCCTATGAAATGTGGAGGATAAGAAGAATTCCTAACCAAAGGGCCTAAAGAAATTTTTTCTATAAAAATCCTATCCTATGAAATTCTAAGAACTCCTCCAAACCAAAGGAGGCCTCAATGTTTTGTTGGAGATGCAAGACTTCATGCATCAACAAAATAGTCCATTACCAGAAAAAGAAAACAAAAGAAACCGAGTGAGCCAAACTGCAAGAGATCTTCAGTGACTTGTACATTTCATCACAAATTTCGTCCATAGCTCTTTTCCATCTGGTTACTACAGAATCTACTACACTGGTTGGTTGTGCTTTGCTGCATGCTGCAATGGGCCTCCAACTCTTTGCAACAACGGGCCAGCACTGCACAGCACTGCAGCAGAATCATTGCCAGGTGCAACAACCGTACCCTACTGCTGCCATGCACTATTAACCGCACAGCAACATCCATCAGATTACAGGACGCGCCAATCACCATCCTCTTTACATCATGTGTACAAACAAACATACCCCCGGAACCTTCCATTCCATCTCCTACCTCACCCCACCCGACCCACAAAATTAGACGATGAACCATCGGTTTCGGTTATCATGTCATATACTCCTCTGGTACCTAGGTTTCAGGTTAGACAGCCCTCTCTCTTCTCTGCGAGCCGGGCCAGACGGGTCGGAGCCGGCATGGCTCGGCCACACCAGAGGGACCGCCGGCTGCTGGTACGCGTCGCAGGCCCCCAGCTTCACCACGAACGTCGCCGTGCAGCCCTTCCCCGCGCCGTCGCTCTCCAGCCATATGTGCCCACCCATCAGGCTCACAAACCTGCACATTCAGGCGTTTCTAAGTCACTATGTCATTGATCAACCCATCAACCATTAATGCAGGGAATCTGTTAGAACATTGGTAGAATACCTCTTGCAAATGGCGAGCCCGAGGCCGCTGCCGTTGTACCCCTGGTTCCCGCCGCTCTGCGTGTGAGCAAACTTTGTGAACACATGGGATACATCCTGGGGGCTGATGCCGCACCCTGTATCTTTAACCTGAAACCACAGAGTTTCATGTGATCCTCACACATGCCATTCTCATTTAAGAGTTACATTGATTAGAGCATGGAGTTTCTGTGGTGCAATCTTTACCTGAACTTTTACATAGAAATGGCCATCAGTCGCGACCGGATGGAAATCGGTGCTTCTGAACTCTCTTAGAGCGTCAGACTTCACAACTGACGCTACGAGCGAGATGTGGCCCTCCTTGGTAAACTTAACGGCATTGCCGCAGACGTTCAGAATAGTTTGCATGAGTCGCTTCTCATCACCGATGGCAGATAGGGGCAGGTCAGGGGATAACATGGCCGACACAGAGAGTTTTTTTATGGCTGCAATCGGCTTGACGAAACTCATCACCTGCAATGCCATATAACAAGTTCAGGGTTAGAGTAACATGCATCGCCACCGGTATTAGGTGGTTGGGAAGGCGATATTTTCGTACAAACCTCTTTGAAAACAGCATGGAGATTGAATGCACTTATATCCAGTTCGAAACTCCCATCCTCGAGTTTCGAAAGATCCAAGACGTCATTGATGAGCGTCGCTAAAAGGTTGCTGCTTTTCAACACTGTTTCCACCATTAGGCGCTGCTCAGGGGTAAGTTCAGTTTCTAGTAGTAAGGAGGAAAGGGCTATTATCGCGTTCATCGGGGTTCGCATTTCATGATTCATCACAGCTAGGAAGTCATTGCGAGCACGTATTGCCATTTCAGCCTCTCGCCGAGCTAGATCTAGGGCCACATTTTGATCCATCAGTAGATCACGTGCTCGCATGGATTCTTCAAGAATAGCCGCATGAGAGAGGGCAACAGCTACCTGGAAAGAGTACCATATATGATCTCATTAGAGCACCGTAGAATGCTCCTGTGCAGTCCATTTAAATTTAAATACAAACACGGAATGCAGCACAAAGTTTTCCAAGGGCTATATTTCTAGATAAAAGGCTTAAGCCCCAGCTTCGTTTAATAGCCAGCAAAGTGCAGGTAACAGTTATTCAGAGGACCACTCTGTTACAACTCTTTTTGACGTTGCTTTTGCACTCAAGAGCAGAAAAACAGAAGACTGCAGAGAAGGTTAATGTATGTTCATCAGAAAAATATACTAGAAAGAAGAAATAAAACAGTACAACTTCAGTAAAAGAGAAGACTATATGAGAAGGTTAACTACTGAACAGAAAATACAGCAGCAGCCTCTCACCAAGGAGAAGAAAGAGAATTTTTTTTTTTAAACAGTACTAACACAATGCTACTTCTGTAACTGCAAATAAATTAAAGCCCAAGCTAAGAAAAGAACTTATGCTTGACTTGCATGTATTACAAGTTAAACATATATACTCTAAGTAAATAATGAAATAACCCCATATTCCTAATCACCAA
>NC_041389.1:1562034-1566612 GCF_002162155.2 Triticum dicoccoides | reverse complement strand
GTTTGTTTTCACATATCAATGGACCATCGCATAGCTGTTAACAAATTTCATATTATTGATCATTCGACTTTGGGGAGATTTTGTAAAAAAATCAACTGGAGACCACACATACTTGGAAAAAAATGTCATGATGATAGCTCCAGGAGTACATTTACAACATATACATAACTAATTACTGAAAATAATCAGGGGAAAGTGTAGTACGAACCTGATCGGCGACGACCTCGACAAGCTCCAGTTCATGAACATGCCATTTCCTCGCACTATCAGACGGGAGCATCAAAACCATAATCGCGTAGCTTTTCGCCGAAAGCTCGGGCCAGTCATTTATCTGGAAGTTTGAAAGGTGCAGCAGGGGGACTCTCACAGCAGCCACCTCCGGTGGGACATACCGGCCTTGAACAGGGCGGATCCTTGCCAACGGAGACGTATGCGGCACGATGATCGCCCGGTTGCTACTGAAAACTTGGTTGACAACAGGAAGATTGATCTGCACAGACGAGCCACCCGGGATCGGGTGGCGCAGAGTATGAGTTAGCTGAAGGCTCGAACCGCTCCGTGATGGCATCCACAAGGCACATTCCTCCAGACCCAACGTCCTCCCTAGCTCAACCAGAGTAGTCATCAAGATGGTGTGCCTGTCAAGCGTGCTCCTGATCTCATGGGTGAGCATTCTGACATGCCTCCCCGTCTCCTCCTGCGTGCGTATCAGTCCCATTTCCCTGTCAAGCTCGTCGGCCTTCTTCTTGAGAAACAGCTCTCTTGTCTTGACGCTCAACAAATCGGGTATGATGTGAACGAGCATGAGGGCGGTCGCGCAGGACACGACGGCCGTGGAGACCTTGGCCACAGTCATGACGATGGCGACGGTCTTGGTGTGCATGGTGAAGGTCCAGAGGTTTATGAGGTGGGTGGCCCCACAGAGGACGATGAAGGCGCCGAACTGGATGAGGACCCATCGGTAGGGGAAGAATGACGACTTCTTGACGAAGTAGATGAGCTCGAGCGGGATGGAGAAGTAGGCGAGCGCTATGAAGAAGTCCGAGATGTACTGGTACTTGATGAGGAGCTCGTCGGTCGGCCAGAACGGCTCGATGCAGTCACAGCCCTCCATTTTAGGTAGTTAATCTGGAGGCTTGATGCCTAGCTAGAGAGTCGTTGTCGTCGTCCTGGCCGGCATTTGTTCCCTGCAAAGACAAATCAGAGGAACAACTTGATGAAGTGTGAAGAAAACAACAAATAAATAACATAAAATTGGGTACATCCGTAGTGTGTGATGAAGCAAGTTAGATTCATTTCAATAAACTGAAGAAAACAAAAAATATAGAAGATAAATCTGGGTACGTGTCATCCATAGTAGCATGCGGTAGGTATCTGTATTGTTACACACTGAGCGCGGAGATGTAGAAATCTCATTATCTAAGTAGCCAGGCATGCCAGGGTGTAGATAGATGAACAAATTGGTTCGGGCGACGCGGCTTAAATAGCTGTTTTTTCAAACTAAATGTGTCATGAAGCAGGTTAGATTTATTTAAAGTGATGGAAACAACAAATGCAAAGAAGATAAATTTGGGTACATCCATAACAAATGCGATGGTTATCTGAATCGATAGGCATTGTGCGCGGAGCTGTAGAAATCCACTTATCTAGCTATGTAGCCTTGGGTGAAACAAGTGTAGATATAAAAATTGGTGGGATGAAGGTGTCCAAATAGCTGTTGTTAAACTAATTGTGGCATTTCAATTTTCACGCGAGTAGCTTAGCTAGCTAGCTAGCAGGGGCAGGGAGGGAGGCAGGGTCGAGCTATGCTAATCCTAATTAACAAGTATGGCCTAATTAACAAGTATGGCGGGCAAGCTTAGCTGAGCAGGCGAATCTTAGGCGAAAGAAAGCGCGGCTGCTGGCTGGTTTCCAGACCTAGGTAAACCACAGGGAAAGGAAAGTGGGGAGATCCATGGCGCGCAATAGGTGTCCGATTTGGTGCACATTTCGGCGCAGAGCTGTAAAAAAAATGAACCAGGTATGGGGACTGAGCTGAGCCGAGCCGAGCTTAGCAGGGCAGGGGAGGGGAATCTCGGACAAGGCCGCAGCTGCTGGGTGGTTCCCAGATCTATCTAGGTGAACAAAGAAGATGTAGGCAGCGGGGGGAAGGGGATGGATATGCTGTACTGCAGAACCGGCGGAGACCGAGCAAGAAGAAGAAGAAGAAGACGACGATGATACCTGCTCTCGCTCTGCTTGCTTGCTTGTGAGGGGGAGCGCCGGCGCGGCGGTGGCGTGGGGAAAGGCGCCGGAGCCGGAGCCGGACGGACGGAGGGAGAAGGTGGGAGGCAATGGGAAAGGGGAAGGTGAGGGAGGCCAGGGGGGACGAACCAACCCAGCTCAGCTCAGCTCAGCTGCACACTCATTCACTCACTCACCACACTCTGACGGAGGCGATACGTATGTATGTATCGCGGACAAGTTGGAGTTGATCATTCTTGTACATATTTTTCTTCCTTCTATAAAGCTAAGGTACGTCATTGGCGTGCCCTCGAAAAAAAAAGTTGGAGTTGATCATTAGTACTTTCTTTTCTGTATGCGATGCGGAAACGTCTTACCCTTCGAGGGGGACGTGGTACGTGTTATATAGGGGATTGCGAGTCCCTGATACGCGTACAATTCTATTGGAGATACATAACTTGAGGGAGAAGAAGTATAGGAGATAAGAAGCATAGTTACAATTGAATACAGAATTTAAACTCCCATGCGGCTATCTATCTTATCTATCTCCTCATACATATCTTGTTTGACATTCTTCACCTTATTTATATTACTACTACTGTATAAAAAAAATCTGACATCCATATGAAGTTTTTTTTTCAAACATAACCGCCATATTTTACTATCGTGAATGTATAATACGGTACTCCCGCTTGTATTTTTTTTCTTCTCTAAACATGATAAACCGTATTTTTCAAAGCTTGGGAATTTTCCCTCCTTCTCGGGACTAATCCCTTCCGGGCTTCCCGGCGTTATTCCTGCCTTACACGGTATGGGGTGCCTGTCAACTACAAGTTGTCTATGATTGACTTCGCAGACGCGCCGCTTCCTTATAGAAGTCGGTTTGACCTTGTCGATGACAGCCGGGAAGTCTTTGTGCGGCGCCCCTAAGGACCATCGCCCTAGAACCGCAGTCATTCTCGTTGGACCATTACAATAGATCTGAAGCACCTGACACCAAATCACTCCACATGTTGAGAAACCAGAAACATCACTGCCCTAAGAAGACGGCGGAAATCTTTGCCGAAGCTCCACCAACTACCCCCATATGGACGAACTCGATGAGGATCTGAGTCCGCAAGACAAACTCGAAGAAGAAGCGCCGCCATCCGTCTGAGCGTCACACCCGCAAGGACAAAAAAACCTAACCTAAACTACTAACCGGAGCGAAGGCACCGGGATCCCCCTCGCCGCCACAGGCCGTTGGATCGACAGGCACACATACTCCTTCCTTTTTTATGTACTTTGCATATAAGATATATCCGAGGTCAAACTTAGTAAAGTTAGAGCAACTTTATTATAGGAAAAAAAATATCAATACTCATAGTATGATATCAATATCCTGAAATTAATTTTCATACCGTATAACTTTAGTGTCAAATTTTATGAAGTTTGACTTCAGACAAACGTTGTATGCAGAGTAAAAGGAGAAGGAGAGAGTACTTGTCATATATTACTGCTATGTAGATGTAGTTGTGCAAAGAAAAATCATCTTTTTTTTTTCAGAAAACTCCAAACAAAATAGGTCTTCACAATGTTCTTAACACCTCCTATATAAAGAAGCAACTTGAGGCTTAAAAATAGTGCAAGTGCCTCGGTCCTGCCAGTGGACTTTGACCAAACTCCCTCTGCTCCTTCCTTCCACTGGTTGGCACTCTGACCAATGCCCAACAATTCAACATGGCTACTCCTATCCTACCACACCACCCTAACCACCACTACTACTAATACTAAACTATGGCTGCTAATCACAAACAAGATCTCACCTACTACTAGTACTAATCCACATCACCAGCACATCCTCCTATTCATGCATACCTTTGTATAGTACTCCCTCCATCCGAAAATACTTGTCATCAAAATGGATAAAAGGTAATGTATCTTGAACTAAAATATATCTAGATACATCCTCTTTTATCCATTTTGATGACAAGTATTTCCGGACCATGGGGAACCAACCCAAGATTAGCAACAATTAAATATTACAAAACAATATGGCCTCCACAGAGAGAGGGCTCAGCAGCCAGATGCTGCTAGATTTAACTAGGAGACAGTGCCATGCATCAGAGTGTATCTGCACAAGATCTTTCTTCCCTATTATCATATCATCATCCATGGCTTACACCAGACTCATCTTCTCTTTCTCATCAAACATAAAAAACACAACCTTGTCTCCCTTTCACTCCAACCAATCCAACACACATATACATACATAGGGCAGCAAAGCAGCCCAGGAGACTAAACAAGCACTAACAAACAAAATCAGGGATCTGATCTGCCCCTCACTAACCAGATCACACAAAGCATTTACAGACA